>NW_019396727.1:131538-148639 GCF_000591075.1 Eurytemora carolleeae
AAGGCAGCCCCCCCCCCCCTACATCAAATGTGCCAACTCCACCATCCCCTTTTATTTTTTATTTTTTCATCAGTTTTTATCGTTTTTAAAATTGTATACTAAAGCACTGATAGTATTTAAAAAGACTAGAAAATAATTTACAGGTTCATTTTTGTTTCAAAATTAATCCGGATTTTGAAATTAGATTTTTAATGTGTAAATTAAAATAAAAATTAAAATATTTCATTTGTAAAAATGTTGTAAAAATGCGGGATAGCAAAATTTAATTTTATATTTAACTTGTTTTTCATGAATAAAATTTGTACTATGGAAGATATTGTTATGTATTCCAGAACTTCATCAGATTTTTCATTTTATTATGTTCGCATTTTCCTCCAAAATTGAAGAAACACATCAAAGTATAGTTCTGGTTTGGTTAATTTACAAAAACCGTAAAAAATGGTATATTTTTTTCCAATGGTAACACATTTTTTGTTCTTAAAAATTGCCTTCTGAGTTTCTCTTGATGATACCTGTTTTATAACAATACTGTTACTACGGGACAGTGCTGTTACTTGACCCCCCCCCCCCCGCCCCCATCCTGCTGAAATTAGAAATTAAATCATTTTTTTGGGGGGTTACTGGTATCAAAATTGATTCCTTTTAGTTGATTCAAATTTTTTCTCCAAAATCCTTGGGAATCAAAAAATGTTCTTTCTGTTTTATTATTAATGAGAGCGTACTTATTTTTTCTTTTTTAGGCAATAACTTATATGAGTATACCCTGTGAATATAGAAGTTTTGGATGCAGGATAGAAATAAACTTCAAAGACAAAGAAATGGTAAGAACTTGTTTTATTTCCAAATTGGGACGAAAAAGTATGATTTTCATGAAAAACTGTTTAATGAAGAACTAAACTTAGGGAGTAATAATTATGTTTCTAAACTCCTTTAGTTATCAACGATGGTTTTCTTAACTCCTTAAAAATAATGGTTTTTTTCTTCTGAAATTTGAAAATATAAATATGCATTTTATAAGAAAAAGTTAAGTTGGCACCCCTAAAGAAAGGCCTTAAAGTAAAATTATGGAGGTACAATACATGTTCCTAGCCCAACTTTTCAAGTACAGCTTATTAAAAATAATACCTCTTTTTAATGGTTTGAGGGCTTGGGAGGTTTAAATCATAGAGTATGGCGGAAAGTCGAAAAATACAAAAATGTTCAAATAATAATAATAAAGCTATAGGCCATTTTAGATTATTTGAATGACCGGCCGACCCTTCACGTCGTTAAAAGAGCTGTAAAAAAAATCAGCTGAATTCAGATTCAGATTTTTAAAAATTAAGATTAAAAGCAGAAGACTCAACATTTAAACCTGCTGAAGTGTCAAATATATATTCAGCACCAATTGTCCACGATAATTAGGTACGACACATTTTTTAATCACCTTTTTTACTGACTCTTTAAACTTTTTTAAAAATGGTTCAGCAATTGTAAAACGGGGATGTCTTTTTTTCTCAAGAGATTCAAAATTTACCTTCTTTTTCGAGTGTACGTGATAATTTTTAAATTTCCACGCAGATACATACATCCAATTTATGAGCTTCCCTATGGTCTCATACCGTCCATTATTCGTGTTTTCCTTAATACTGCCCTCGTACTAACAAAGTAAGTATAACCTTCCTCTCCCTGGCTTGCATACATAGTACGATTCGGTGCTATGGAAACGCCTCAACACGGAAACGTCTCAACACGGAAATGCCTCAAAAAAAAGCGGAAACCCCTCAAAAACCGGTTTTTTTGAGACGTTTCCGCAATTTCTGCAAGAAAAACGGAAATCCCTCAAAACCCAGTTTTTGAGGGGTTTCCTCTTTATTTTGAGGCGTTTCCTAAAATTTTTGAGGGGTTTCCGCTNAGGAAACCCCTCAAAAACTGGGTTTTGAGGGATTTCCGTTTTTCTTGCAGAAATTGCGGAAACGTCTCAAAAAAACCGGTTTTTGAGGGGTTTCCGCTTTTTTTTGAGGCATTTCCGTGTTGAGACGTTTCCGTGTTGAGGCGTTTCCATAGCACCGTACGATTCTTGGCCCCTCTCCCTCCACGACACATAACCCCCCAGTGGGCCCCAAGTGGGCTAGTTTAGGGGGTCAGGGGTTGACTATAAGTTTGTGTCACAATCGTCTTTTTAAAATACATATGCCTTGTGTGTCATATGATAAGAATTGACTTGCTTAAATGGATTCTGAAATCTTTTGATTTACAAACATTTTATCAATTGTAGCTTGCATTTATCTATAATGATTTCAATTTATAATTAGTTTACCCGTTCATATATGTATACATGAATGGATAATCCGCTATATTGCATACATTTCAGAGGTCATTGTTTGCATAGGTTACACAGGATACGTAAAGGTTGCAAAAAACATATACTCGAGTTTTTTTTATAAGAAATTCCAGTGTATTTAGGATATTCTACTACTAAGGCTTGGGCACTTCTCTAAAAAAATGTTTAAGCGGCCGTGAAGTATTTGACTTGAATAAGATGTTTATGGTGTTAACTCAATTTTGGTGACAACCACCCCTCCACCTTAATACCCAAAATACCCCTAATCCTCCACTACTAGTTCAATCCAGTTCTTGATACTGCCTTCATACCACCTTACCTTTCTCGGCATACATACAACCTACATACCACAAATCTACATGGCCCAACAGAAAATCCGCGAACTTTTTTGTCGCTCAAAATCAAAAGTTCAAAAAATCAAAATAGTGTATATATATTATTTCTATCAAATTCTAAAATTTTTAAAACTTTGAATCTTAGAATAACAGAAAATTCACAATTTTTAGTTCTGGTCTAATTTTGAAGGAAAAGTTGTTGTTTAACTCCTTAGTTTTCAACTGAACGGCGTATATTTATTACAAAATATTATAAGAAGAAAGGAACTGTAGGATTTAAAGATTACATTATTCAAGATTTTCAAACAAAATTTCCAGCAATCCATTCTCCTTCAACCATTTATTTTACATATTTTCCAAGTTTTTAAATTGATCAATATTTAAAAAAACATTTTGGGCACTCAGTGCAAATGCTCAATTTAATTTTATCAGTTAGTAAAAAAGTAATAATCGAACTCAGAATCCTGTGCAGTTTAATTGGTTCCCAGATTTTTAAAAAAAATTTTAAAACATGTCACACGATTATCTTGGTACGGCGTAGGCAGAAAAAAATCCATTTTACTATTTCTGTGCCTCCAAAGGTTCAAGTTTTTTTTTCATTATATTTTGTCATTTGCTAAAGATTAAGACAACATTTACTCTAAAAATGTTTGAATTTTCTTAAAAAAATTCCTGTACAAAATCAAATAAATAGAATTCTGAATGAGCAAAACATTCTTAAAGGGACTGTACGCGTAATCTGACCTGAGCGGAAAACTTTAGAATGGTGGATACCAAGATTAATTCTTTTTAAAACCCCCAAGATTATTTTAAAACGCATTCGATAACCAAGAAAGAAGTTGAAAATTTAACCAACCAGCGGTCATGTTATGATGTACTCTTTAATTTTTGAAAAACCGGTTTTGATTTATGTCATATCATTTGAACTAAACATCGATTGAAAATAAGACTAACGTTCAAAATTACAATAGTTCTAAAAATTTTCATATGAACTTGATTGAAGTCATCTTTCTTTAGATGCTCTAAAAGCCGACTTGTGATCAGCTGACTTTAATTCAATCGGATATTAGTCCAATAAATATAGAATTGTATCTGTATTCGTTATCAAACGTAACTTTTATACAGTAGAAATATCCAAAAAGAGGATTAAGAATAAAATCAAAAGTGTGTACATTGGATACTCAGATTAAGCGATCGTGATTAAGGATATCTCATTCTAAAGATTTCAGCTCAGACCCTGTATGCAAAGATGGGAATGCCCGAAATACAAAGAGCACATTTTAATAACTTTAATGACCTGGTATGGTCATTGATATAGTTATTATGAAACCTGAGGAAAACACGAAATTTGTGATCATGAAACAACGTGAGTGTCTCGTCATTGAAAAAGGCATGACTTTCTACCATTTTAACATGTAAGAAGAAAAAATCATAAGAAAATGATCACATTTGTGATTTAACAAGGACAAAATGCAGTTCATATTATGTACAGTGTACACGTTTGGCAGTAGGTACATGATTTGATATTTTTAACTTGCATATTAGGGGGATCAATTTATCTCCCTGCCGGTATTTGATTTTCTAAAAACCAAGCCTAGTTAGATCCCAGGCATGGTTCGTTGTTTTAAGTTTTATAAGCGTATAATGTTAACTACGTCTTAGATTTTCTCTAATCCCGATCATTATTTTCTTATCAGGTCTCATCGCAGGAATGCAGTACGGCTTTTAAAAGAACTATATTGTTATTTTCAATGATCTTCAATTTAAAGAGGGACATGCTCGATTCACAACTGTACCCTTGAAACATTAAAGTTATTGCTCGCGAGTACAGAGTAATGAGAAAATTGTTAAAAACTCGCGACGCTCACAGCCGTAGAATCTCCGATTTGCTACGTCGTAGTTACAACATTATTTATTCAATTAATTTCAAACTTATGACCAATCCATAGTGTATTCCTATATTTATAGGGGCACCCTGCTAAACGTAAATATATTTTTAAGGCGTTTTCTGTGTAAACGTGCCTTGTAAACTGTATATTGCACACATTAGAGGATTCTTTTAAGACTAAATTTTGATAACGTTTCTTTTGTTTAGCATGAACGACAGTGCAGATTCCGTCCATACATTTGCCCGTACATAGAGTGTGATCACAAGCTAGCAGCAGACGCAGTTGTACTTCATGTCAGTACAGCACATAGGTAGGTGTCATCAGTTTTCTTCATTTGTCAGTAAATTGGCATGTGCAAGTAGTTATGTAAGTACATCGGAAACGACCATTTAAAAAAAAAACTATCATTTTTTGTCGTCGTTTTCATAACGAAACGAGCGTTTAAGAAAGAAATGAAAACGTTAACAACCCTAGACTAGGGGTACAGGGCGGAAAAAAGTCTAAAATAGCCCATAACATATTTGTTTAAAATCAAAAAAAATGTCTTTTTCATTGTCGGACCCTTTTTAAGGATTTTTTTATCAACCCTCACTAGCACCCAAAATAATAAAGATATCTGTCTAATTTTTTTTCAATGAGCTGGCCTTGAAAAATTGGGGGTCCCCCAGGCTATACATAGATTCAGACCCCCCAGCCTAGATAGGGTTAAACCATCAGAGATTTATCATTTCTTGTAAGGTAGATGTTGGAAAGAGGGTGGGGGCTAGATTAGGGAAGAAGGGGAGTTGTGAGGTAGATGTGGAAAAGGGCGTGGGTTGTTAGCTAGATGTGAGAAACGGGTGTGATACATTTATGTATATAAATATGGGAAGGGGGGATGGCTTAGCTTATTACACTATTTTATCAAGGTGCATCAAACACAGAGGAGTTTTGCAACACAAAAGATTTTGCACTGGAAACTTAAGTAACGGGTGACTACACAATACACCTAGTCTTTGTAGAAGCTTGTATATCTGCTGGTTGCATAAGCTGAAACTTTTATAACGTTGAATCAAAAAGAACTTTGGCAGATTCTATGCTTATATAGCTTGCTATAGTGCCGGGGTTTCTGTTATGTCAGGGAAATCAAAGATGGCTTTACAGTTAAAATTGTTACCATAAGAAATAAACACAAACACCTCATTTTTATATATATATATATACTAGGGTTTCCATTTGGTTTTTTTTTAATGAGCCAATTCGAAACCTAAATACGTCAGAAGAAAATGATTTAAAATTGCCGACTTTCAACAGTTAAAAGTTTTAAATATTTACAGGAACGGGGGCGCAGAGCACTCTAAAAGCGCAGTAAAACATAATACTTAACATTTTTGTAGCATATTAGGGATTAAAATCTGAAACAGGCATCTAAGTTTTTAGAAGTATACTGCTGAGAACTTTTAAGTACACAATTAACATTAAATTTTTGTAGCTAAGCAAGATTTAGTAAATATAGAGAAATTAACTTTTTTTCTGCTGACTGAAACAGCAGACGGGAGCGGCTTATGATATTTTCCAAAGGGTCGGGGGGTTATAGAATTTTTTTTTGAAATTTTTTACAGCAAATTTGGTCAAAACCATGAGCATCGGAGAAACTTGGGGGTGGAAGGTGGAAAACGTATTAACAAGATTCGGATTTTTAAAAAATATATATTTTAAAGTGAAAAAGGTGCGCACCAGTCAAAAACTTTTTAATCTCTTCCTAAAAATAAAAATTAAAGGGACTGCTTACTCTTCTTGCGCTCCTAGTTTTTTCAATGTGGGGGCGTTTACCCCCCCCCCCACAAGCTGCCTCTGAAAACAGGTGAAATATTACAAACGACGGTATGCTCTTATTTAAAAATTGTACACCGTAAAATGTCTCATTGGTATCAAATGAATTCCTAAGTTTTTCTCTACAATACTGCACTTTCAGCTAGTCGGTCTCTTCAAGTTACTGTTATTATTATTGTTATTTTATTGTCTTTGTTACTGTAGTTGTTATTGTTACTGTTACTGTTACTGTTACTGTTACTGTTACTGTTACTGTGTTACTGTTACTGTTACTGTTACTGTTACTGTTACTGTCACTGTTACTGTTACTGTTATTGTTATTGTTATTGTTTTTGTTATTGTTACTGTTATTGCTATTGCTATTGTTATTGTTATTGTTACTGTTATTGTTACTGTTATTGTTACTGTTATTGTTATTGTTATTGCTACTGTTATTGTTACTGTTATTGTTACTGTTACTGTTATTGTTATTGATATTCTTATTGATATTGATATGGATATTGATATTGATATTGATGTTGATGTTGATGTTGATGTTGATGTTGATGTTGATGTTGATGTTGATGTTGATGTTGATGTTGATGTTGATGTTGATGATGTTGATGTTGATGTTGATGTTGATGTTGATGTTGATATTGATGTTGATGATGATGATGATGTTGATGTTAATGTTGATGTTGATGTTGATGTTGATGTTGATATTGAAAATGTTATTATTATTGTTATAATTATAATTAATATAGTTTTCACTATTTATAGAGATATTTAAGAAGATTAAACTGGTTTCAAAGTTGAAAATATTTCAGTTGGTTTTATAAGCTGGTTAGTTTTAAAGGTTCAGATTAGAAAGAACATATATAGAACCATGCTACAGGGGTTTCTGTTCTGGATTTATTAAAGGATTGTTATGAGAAGGTTCAATCAGAACAGAACTTAGCAATTGTGCAGTAAATTGCGTAATAGAGGCAACAAAACAATAAACATTGAATAAATATATTAGATAAATATCTTGTTAAAAGAGGCCGAATTTTAAGAATTTAACCCCCGAATCTAAACTCTCAAAACCTCGGTTCCAATTGAGCGCCAGCTCAAACACTAAATACAATTTAAAGTGGAACCAACCATACCTTAGCCGCGTCTCAAACTTAAACGCGGCTCAAATTCTTCAAGTTTGGCCTTTGGGTTTCCAGATAGTTTTTAATTTTTTCATTACAAATCATTCCCAGAATAGAAATAATGTATATAACACATTTTGCTTTCCTGAACTTTTGATTTCGAGATAAAAAGTTTCGCAGATTCTTTTTTGGGCCATTGGAGTACCAAAAAAAAAAAATATATTCCATACAGGAGAGTTGCACAAAAAATGTACAATTTTGCACCCAACGCCGCGAATCACACTTTTTTTAGACTCACTCTGTACACCTCTGCCTGAATAGTAAATACGAACTGACAGGTTTGCTTAATTGAAAGATTTAGCCCCTGTATCTTATCAATGTTGTAAGTCTGGTTTAGAACAATGCACACGACGAGAAGTTGAATTTAGAATGCACTTTTTCATTGATAATGTCAAAATAAAGAGACTGAAGGCGTCACTTGAAATCACGCATACAATCCCTTTAAACAGTAACTTCAACTTTCTTAGATATTAAATGTGTACGATAAATAATTTTAATATTTTTACCCTTATTGCTTAGGATCCATCCCATCTTGACAACAATAATGTGTACATACTTATTTTGAAACTTTTCATCTACTAGTAAGAAGTGCAGATCTTTAAGGCCTTGTATCTTGGTCAGGCCCTCACACCAAGCTGTAAAAATTGTAGGTTAAAATATTTATTCCATAGGTTCTGACTACGGGGGGTGCTTCTAAGTGGTTCCGGGTAACTCCCTAGCTATCTCACCAAAATCAGAAAACTTGTCTTCTCAAGCAATATTGATTTATTGATTGAAATCATTTTTATCTTTAAAATTCGGTGATGGTGATGGACCAAACCTCTGTAGAGTAAAAAAGTAGATGTTAGTTCCACACATTTATTGAAAATATATTTCGGTCTGGGTTGACCCTCGTCAGTTTTTGAGATTGTTTCTGTCACAAAGGTTTTTATCAAAAAATTACCATGCTATCAGTCATATCTCCAGTTCCAAGCAAGCTATAGACAAGAAAAAGATACATTTTGAGAATTTTCAAATCAGACTTGAAATCACTGTTCTTGTAGTATCTTAATTGTTTTTAATACTGGAGGCGCTATGAGGGCTCTTAGTTTTTTTTTAACAATATTTAGCAAGTTTTTAACATAAATCTGGTCTCCAACAGTCTCGAGACAAGAAAGTATATAAAGTTTATATTTTTAAATAGCCTATTCAGTTTAATTTGTTTTGTAGCTTTTCCATGTAAAGTGTAAGATTGTGGAGGTGCTAAAAGGGCGTAAGATTAAACTGGTCATCTTTTTTTAAAGAACTTCTTGGTATGTTTACTGCTTATAACTTTCGTCTTCTTTAAGTAAACTCTATTTGATACATTTGTTTATTTTGTAATTGTGTTTTGGGTATATACGATCAACTATCTAAGTTGCAGATGTATAAAAAAACCATCTCTTTATAAACTTTCAATTTTATGTCTCTTTGAACGGATCACACCGATTATTTAAGATTGAAATTCAATAATTTTGAATTTTCAATGATTTTCAAATTTTTAAAAATTTAAGATAATAGTTTTTTATTGCAGAAGTAGCAGCAATAAGTTTTGTGTTAATATCATTTGCGATTTGATGAGTTTAACCCATTTTTATGATAAAGGAGAAACTTTGGATTTATTTAAAGTTAGCAGTTTTAACTAATATTTTTAGAATAATTATTTTTTAACCAAATTAACAATCAATTAACAAGATTTTGTACTGAAAGATGAACAAATTAGTTTTTTAAGATCACGATAAAAAGGTCAAGAAGTTTTTTCAATAAAGCGGAAATATAATTTTGCTTCCTAATAACCCCACCAACTTGCACTTTACATTAAAGAATTACGAACCAGCTTAGTCTGAATCAAAATTATTAGTTAAAATTATCAGAAAAATATTTTCTTGCTAAAGCATGTTGGAGCTACCAGAATTGTGTCTCAAAATCTGCTAAATTTAAAAATGGCATAGAAAATATTTTGCGCCATATTAACGCCTTCAGTATAAAAGTATAAAATAGAATTAAATTGAGAATTCTAAAAATATTTTTTTTAATTTCTAAAGCTTGCTTGGAACTGGAGACATAACTGAGTGTTAGTGTTATTAATCAATATTGCTTGAGAAGACAAGTTTTCAGATTTTGGTGAGATAGCTAGGGAGTTACCTGGGACCACTTAGAAGCTCCCCCCGTAGTCAGAACCTATGGGATGATAATATTAACTTAAAATTTGTGCAGCTTTTTTTTCCCTCTTCCGACCATTGTATTTAATATTAAAATTTTGATCGTCAGTGGAATGTTGAGCGGATTGTTTATGTAAAAAAATTGAATCCGATTTAAAACTTTCAAAACAATAAAAATTTAGTTTTCTTGTGTTTTACATTTTTTAAGTGGGATTATAGTGGGTGGCAGTATTTACCATTTGTGCCTTTTTACCCCGTTATTAAAACTAACGTAATGATAATGTTCAAAAAGTAATCAGTCGTCTTTTTAACTAATAATTGATCGTTCAGGGAGGAATGCAGACGATCTGATGGGCCAGAGATCACAGCTAGCATGATATTGATAGGTACGTAATGCGTGCAATTTCAGTTCAGTAGAGGGTGGGGTAGTGCATACCCCCCCCCCCCACATACAGACAGCCCGGGCCTTTAATGGAAAGTACTTAAAACATGAAGAAAAAAATATCAACGATTTTTTTTCACTTATTTTTTTTTTAGAAATTTCGATCATTGTCGAACATATTTTTTACAAAAACATAAAAGAATGTTGAATGTCTAATAATTGTGTTTGTCATTGATTTTTGTTTTCTTTATCAGACTTTATTTTGGCTTAAAGATGTTGCACAAAAATACAAGACGTTTGAATCATTGAAACATTTTACACGTTTTAAGTTTACTATTTTACTGACAAAGTTTTGTATCTTCGCCAGGGTAGGATTTTTTGCGCTTATTGTAAAGAGCGTACAAATGAAATGAGTTTTAGCCACAAACTTAAATTTTCAAATCCCTATATCTTTGGAACCTTATGGTGTAAACATTAGATATTTCCAAAAAACGAATTCTGTTTAAAATTTAAAATGTTCACAGGTTGGAAAAATATAGAGATTAGGAAATGCAAGTTTGTGGTTACGACTCAACTCGTTTAAAGTCTCGTCGGAGTATCATAAGGCCTCCATTCACCCCCCCCCCCCCCCAAAAAAAAAAAAAAAAAAAATCACAAGAATGATAATATCCTCGATAATGCAGGAATGTACTTCGGTGGGGATGGTGCGTGGTCTCCTCGTGTTATCACTTGCTTCGGGAGAACATTCTTTGATGTAGCCCTTACCAGAGATAGGTAATACCAGCGCAAGAGCCCGGCGTTGCCCGTCAAATTCAAATTTTTTTTTATTTCGATTTAAAAAAAAACTTTTTTTGAAGAAAAAAAACGATTTTTTAAACAAAATTTCGATTTTAAACTAATGTATCGTTTACTTTTAGACAAATTGGTGGAAATTTAAACCCCCGAGGGCGTTTTATCGGACTTCTAGCAAACTAGAATGATTAATTTTCATGTGACCTCCCATTTATAGAATGCCTTGACCGATCCACAACGGTACCCTTTATCTGACCAAGTATGAATTAGGTATCCATGTTTATAATTTTGAAAAATGACTATTTCAATTTTGATTTTTCTTACTAAGGTGACTTCATTTCTACTGTAGTGTAGACATATGAAGTTCGATTTTAACATTTTTAACATTTTTAACATTTTACATCTTTGACATTTCCGATCGATGGGCACATTGTAACATTAAAACTGGGGAAGTTATGACACTTTCAAGTTTACAATTTTGGACTTGGTTGATATTCATGAGTTTGTTTTCTTTGTTTTTCAAACATGTTATTTTTGAAGAGTCTCAAAAGAGAAAAAAGTCAATGTGCACAAGAGTGATAATGGATATAAAAGCTAAAACTGCCGAAATGTATCGTAAACAAATCAATGGAGGACATTTATTTGTTTACGATACGCTGTACGTTATTCCAACATTTTCAAACGTAGACGTGAAAGTTAAGATAAGTTTCTCTTTTACATTTACTATTGCAGACTTTAAACTGCCGTAACATATCTTCAAGTTTAGTGCTAAAATCTTAAAATTGGTGTTCACTGATCGGAAATATTACGTAGATTTTGAAAATGAAATTGTAAAATTCAAACTAAGAACAGAGCGGTTTTTTATAAAAAAGAATGGCATTATCTTTAAATAGATAAATGTTTTATCATTTTATGTGTACCTTTGTGAATCGGGCATTGCTACCTCTTGCATTGAAATTACAATTAGCTTACAGTACCTTTGTAGTTTTCAATTGTAGCTGCTCTGTCTGAAGACAAATTGAACAATTTTTGAAATTAAAATTTAAACATGCTATGCAACCAAATAAACTTGCATTCCTTTTACTTGGGCGTTAAAATGAAAATTTGATGAGCTAAAGTCAGCTTTTAAAACCTTAAAAGTCGAATACATATCCTTCGACAAGTACATACAATTTTGCAAATCCAATTTACAAAAGTCGAATTCAGCAAAGCACTAAAAATGTTAAACTGAAAAAGTTGAAAATATTATTTATATATTTATATATACACAAGAATTTAGCAATTCAATATTTATGACTTAACATGTTTTTATTACTGGTTACGCAGTACAAAGTCTGCGCAATATCTCTTAAAAATTGGCAATAGTATGTAATCTTACTGGTTGTATTATTGAGTACGCTTTCTAGACCCCCGCAGACATATTTATGAACAGAAGCTGCTATAAATCCCATTTAATAGCATTCACAAATATATTATGCCCATTGTCCATAGTTTGTTGCTAGGTTATCCTTAAACATAGATTCATTATAAAATAAATTTTTGAAAATTTTAAGAATAAAATAATAAATAAGTAAAATCATGCAAGATAAAAAAATATATGTGAAATGTTATAATAAAAATTAAAATGTACTTTATTTTTAAACTTTAAATGTACTAGCTTATAAACTTATTATTATGATATTTTTTGTATTGACAATTTAACAACATTTAACAATAAAAGATACAAGCGAAAAATGAAAAAGATAAGATTTTGATTATTGAATTATTTAGTTACTTGGGTTACTCTAATGATATTCCTGAATAGCTGCTGGTTGTTTTATTATTATTTTAGTGTTTACCATTGATTTCTGGAGGGTTGCAAAATTGGTTGCAATTATAAGATGACTAGTTGTTTTATTATTATTCATACTTTTTAAATTGATATTTAAACGGTTGCAATATTGGTTGCAAGGACGAGATGGATAATTGTTTTATTATTATTTTGATTTATTTTGTTAATATTTAGATGGTTGCACCACTGGGTTTGGTTGCTAGGAGAAGAGGAAGAGTCATCGAATTATCTTTACGAGATTACAGCATTTAAAGGAAATACCAAGTAAGAATATTACCCACAAAGGATCCTCATTCCGCAACATTGTTTACAGTCATGAAAGTCAAGAGAATACTTTTTCTTGACTCCTGAAGAAAGTAAGCCTAAAACCTATGATGAATCAGTTCTGAAAATGTTAATATTATTAAATAATAAAGATCTTCGCTCACATATGTTTGTTTGCATGTCAGCTATAGCTGGCCAAACCTCCGGGGCTAAAAAATTAGATTTTTGAAAAATTTCAGGGGCAACCCCAGTCACTTCAGCTATTTTTATAATATAGCTCTTTGCTCATATATGATATATTATATATATATATGTTTATTTCAGTTGAAACGCAACAATCTTCTTTAACACTTTATTCATAAACAAATTGTTTCATGCTTTTATGCATTGAGGGGAGGAAGGCCAACCACATCAATCTCTAGTCCGAACCACATTCTCCTCATTTTCTCGTCCGAACCACCTGGAAATCCTCGTCCTTGAAAATAAATACATTTTTTAAAAATATGGCGACGTTAGGGCATAAAACATGACTAGAATAAAGCTTTCCAAGGATTTTGAGATGTTGGAATCTTCAAATCCACGAGAATGATGTCAAACATTATTTAGGTAAAACTTAAATCTCTTCTGCCTCCATAATGGCTAACCTTCGAGATATAAAATAAATAGAAAAATATTCGGCATATCTCTGCCTATAATTTTCCCCATGGAACCACCCGGAAAAATTCTATGGTTTTCACTATAGTTAACAAAAACGATTAAAGTTCTAAAAACTCGGAATTATTTGCGGCATTCTACAACAGGAATATCTAAAAATGCGCGTAAAAAAGGTGTACATTTTTAAGGACATTAAACTTGAAATCTTTAATTCAATTGAAACTTTTTACTTTGATTCACAAAAATTTGATATTTCATTTATGCCCTAACGTGGCTTGATTCTTAAAAAATAGTTTTAAATGGAAGGATTAGATTAGAAAAATAATATTGAAAGGACGATGATTTCGAGGTAGTTCGGACGAGAAAATGAGGAGAATGTGGTTCGGACTAGAGGTTGATGTGGTTGGCCTTCCTCCCCTCATGCAATCATCAGTATGAATGATTCGAGAATTTTTCACAGATGTTTCGCGGATTTTCATTAGATGCTAAATTGATTTCAAATTAATGTTACATATAGATACATACAATAAAACAATAATATATTTATTATATATGTTAGCTATAGCTGCCCAAACGAAAAAACCAAGTTGGCTGACATTTGTTGAGGGAACATAAGTTTTTTTTTTTAAATGTGTTTTTAAAATTCCACGAGCAACGCCAGTTATTATTTCATATTTGTCGATTAACAAGTATCTGTGTAATCTGTGTTCAGATATGTTTACGGGAGTGAGGTATCCTCGTTACGGACTTCAGATGATGATATCGTGTCAGAAGGTGATGCATAAAAATATACCAGTGCTTAGGATCAATTTTGTTTTGATGCGGGTGCGGATCCGCACTGGAAAAAATGGATCCGGATCCAAATCCAGGACAAAATTATTTCTTTAGATTTGCTGATTTTTTTTAACAAAACAAAATTGTCAAATTCTTTTTTTTCCGCTCATTTTTATGTTAAAAATCCAGAAATACAAAATCTTGCGGATCCAACGATCCTAAGCACTGAAATAAACTTATCTTAGGAGTGTTAAACAAAAGAAAATTTCAAAAAAGGAAACAAAAAGACATATTTGTTCATGTTCATCTTTAAATATAATAATGTCGGCGTAATTAAGTGAGGCGTCTTTTAAACAGTTAGATGTCTAATTAAAAAATTTGTATTTCTCGTTTTCACTCTTGTTTTAAATAAAGTAAAAGTGACTCGCTGATACTCTAGTAGAGTTAATGAATAAAATGGAGACATTTTTTAACGGCGATATCTTTTTTGCTGTTAATCTGGTTAAGGGCTCTAATAGGTGCTATTGTTAACCGGAGATATAACGCTTTTATCAGACGGTCACTTGAAATTATGCTTACAGTCCCTTTAAAGGAATTGTAACCATAATTTTAACTGAAACGATGACAATGTTCCATTTACAAGTGTACCCGTTGTGTCTGATCAAGTATGAGTTAGATATCAATGTTTATAATTTTAAAAACGGATTATTTTCTATTGCGATTTCTCTATAAAAGTGACTTGCGCATTTCTACTACAGAAAGGCGTCTCGGAAACATCTGAAACTTCTAAAAACTACAGTATCTTCCACATTAATAATCAGACAATGGTGTAAAGAGTACCTTTGTGAATGGGGTATTGTCATCTATGTCTAGAGGGTCACCTTAAATTGCGTTTACAGTCCCTTTAATCTTGGTTTTCTCCTTAATTGTCTACAAAAGTCACTTGCGCAGTTCTACCACAGAAAAACATATATGATGAATTATCAGAACTGAATAGTTATAAATCTAGAAAAACGACAATATCTTCCATATAATTGATCAAATAAAGGTTTCAAGGGTACAGTTGTGAATCGGACTTTGCTATCTTTGCAAGGAGGGTAACTTAAAATTACGCTAACAGCCCTTTTAAGGGTTACACAATTAAAATATTTACAATTTACAAAATACAATATTTTTAATTTGTCTAGATATTTATCATAAAATTCTTCTTCAGGGTTCCGAGACCTCTGTCTAAGTCTCTGGAACAATTTGTCTCGGTTCATCCAAGTTCTTTGACCTCGTTTATACAATTTCATGAGTTGTCTTGAAGAATTTTGAATAAATTTCCATATTTAGGAAAATGTTTATCTATCAGTGATGCCATTGGAAGACGGTTACGTGACGGTGATAAAATAAGATATAAGGTAGAGTTTAGTTTTATTAAATCCCATTCTGCTCCCCCCCCCCCTCCCCCTGGTAAGGATTACTATTACTATTTTTCTGTAACTGCTCTAAGCCGAAAAAAGAAAAGAAAAAATCCGATTTGCACGTTTTTTCATTCTATAAAAAACTTTGTCTCCAAAAATTCCTTTATTTTTCCCCTAATAATAATTAATTATCCCAATTTAGCGAATAAAATCTACAAAAAAAGATTTTCATAGAAGGGGGGGGGTGATAATTATTCGAAAAAAAAATAAACACTCCCCTGCGATCCCCCCCCCCTGCTCCTTCCTTTAGTAGTCATTATCTTTTACTATCAGCTAGTTATCAGCTAGTTCCATGAGTATCAAACTTGAGTTTGTATTCCAGTTTTAAATCTAGTTTTCCTATCCTAGTATCTGTTAGTATCTGTTATAGTTCAAGAATGTTTCTTAATTAATATTTTCACTCGGCTTGGATTTTGTTAAAAATCTGGATAACAATTACAAAAAAAGATTTCAATAATGGTTGCCATTGATTAGAGCCGCGGCCGTTTTAATCTTAATATTTAATCTTCATTTTGTTATTGGAATTATTATTCATTTAATATGTGGTTGACAGGTTTTGACCTACGTCTTTTTCGCTATTTGCAAATTTTGTGTGTTTTCAAGAAAAAAATAATTGGTTGCCTAAGCCATAGCACTCAACATTTTTTCTAACCGGTGTCCTGCACATGGAGCGGACTCTTGCATGAGGCATGGGGTGGACTGGACCTCTAAAGTTTTAACTATTTAACGCAATGTTTGACATAAAAAGCAATGTTAAAACATTAAAAATTATTAGTTAACATATATTAAATACGCATTAAGTTCTTAAATGCAGGGTGGCCAAAATGTACGGATTGTACGGATTGATTTTTTGTTAACCCTAAAATTGTACGGATTTGTTTTCAAATTGTACGGATTTTACGGATTTTTATCCTGGAAAATACACCGTTTTTTAAAAGTTTTCACTCATTTCAGCAAATTTTTCATGAAAATAAAAAAAATTCTCGTCAAAATGAAGTTAGTTTAACTTATTTTCTGCATTCTAAATAATATTAGATTGATTAATGTTTCAATTGACAATCAAAATTCATTCATAATTTTCGAGATATGTCCAAGAAGTGTTTATTTGAGAATATGTTCCATAAGTACTTATTTGATTGCTTATTCAAGAAGATGTTCCAGTATCCTGTACCCAGTATCCTATTCCCAGTATCCTGTACCCAGTATCCTGTACCCAGTATCCTG
>NW_019396727.1:148680-164512 GCF_000591075.1 Eurytemora carolleeae
GTATCCTGTATCCTGTATCATGTACCCTGTATCATGTATCCAGTATCCAGTATCATGCACCTAGTATCATGTACCCAGTATTTAGTTTGTATATATGTATGAAGCCAATTTTTTACAGATTGATTCTTGCTGAAGAAGTTTAAACCCTCTTACATGAACTGAACACAAAAGACAATGAATGAAAAATTGAATTTTAATGTGTTTTTTTTCAAAAATGGGATTTTTTTCGAAAATTGTGCTGATTGTACAGATTTTTTAAAAAAATGTACGGATTTTTAAAAAAATGTACGGATTGGTTTAAAAAAAATGTACGGATTGTACGGATTTTTAAAAAAAAATTGTACGGATTGTACGGATTGTTTTTCGAAAATTGTACGGATTGTACGGATTTCTTCTGAAAATGTACGGATTTTTGTACGGATGTGTTCAAAAAAGTTTTGGCCACCCTGTAAATGTATTTTATAGGGGGTAACGGCAAAAAAAGGTTATTTCCTCTTGATTGTCCTCTTCCTTTCTAATCATCAAACCATTAATATTTACTTGAGACATAGATAACTTTTAATGCGTTTTTCAACTAAAAATACATTAATAAATATCGGAAAATGTCATAACATAGCTCTTTATTTCTAACACTTTTTTGAAATGGATAAAACTTTAGGGGGAGTCCCATGCAAGAGTCCGCTCCATGCATGACACCGGCAGTGTCATAGAACCAGAAGGCTAACTTAAACCGAAATAATGTAGAGCAATTATCCTGTGTTACAAGAAGGACCATTTGATGCGGCTAGAACAGTCAGGGGCCTAAACGATTCAGATTTTCAATTTTTTTGCAGAAATTACTTTGTGTTCATTGTATTTAGCAGATAAATCTGGCAAAAATGACTCCGGCTAAAGTGACACAAGCAAAAACCTTGAATACAAATGGGGAATAGGTTTTTAAAAAATCAGCTGGCAAATAGTCCCCCTTCATCCCTTTTTTTTTGATGTATTCATGATTTTGTTATTATTTAAGAGGGAGGGTCGAGGGGAAGATGCTTTTTTAACAAATTCTATCTTGACTGGGGTTAATTAGCAATTATTTCCAACAAATATCTAATATCGGATGATTCTAAAATCCCAATTCATGTTGTTTGAATATTGAAGTGAAATTAAATCTATATAATAAAGCTCTCCGCTCATATATATTTATTATATTTATATTAGCTATTGCTGGCCAAACGGCTGGACCGAATGGGCTGAATTTTTTTTTTTTTTTGATGGAACCCTAGTTGGCTAATGATAATTTTAATTTTGTCGTGAATCAGCTAATTTGTCACAAGTCATAAATATTTTTAACAATTATTTTAGTTTGCAATGCTAAAAAGGTTTTTGGGCTTAAATTTTCTATATCAAGAAGGTTCTAGTCGATTACAGTTTCCCGAACTATAGCTCAGGACATAATATAATCTAAAATTACTAAACAGAGAAAATTAAAGTCCAGAACGGTATGCCATGTTGTGCCAAAATAGTTGTGTTTTTTTTTGTTTTTTTTTCACTAAATTAAAGTGTTCCCGAAATCTATTTGAAATATTTAATACAAAAGACTCTTTTTTGATTTTTTAAAAATTCTGAAGAAATTTTTATTTCAGTTGAAGTTGATGAAGAAGTGAAGTTCTCCTGCTAAACTTCTACTTTCCTTACGCTCCTTCATTTACAGTGAGATCCAATATACATAGGAATAGTTCTTTCTTTAAAGGGACTGTAACTGTGTAAGCGTGAGTTCAAGTAACTCTTTATGCTAAGATGGCAATGGCCGATTTGAAAGCTTTGCTTGATCAAATATGAATTTAATATCCTTGTTTTATTTCAATGGTGGTTTCTATACAAATACGAAATAAAGGAGATATTATCAGATATCAACACTTTTTTATTTAAGATAAAAGACGTTATCTTCCACATTTTGATTAGATTAAGGTGTCAAGGGTACCTTAGTAAATTGGGCATTGTTTACTTTTCATGGTGGGTCACTTGAAATGAAGCTCACAGTCCCTTTAAACGATGTTAATTTCACCTTTGAACCACTGCGCATACAAATCATTGGCGGCATTTTTAATAAAAGAAAGAGTGAAGAGGATAATTATTCCACTATTCATTGGTTCTCACTGCACTGTGTTTATATTAATAGTTCGATGTTATTAATAAATTTATGTAATTTTATAACATAGGTCGGGAACTAGTTAGATGATAGCTTAGCAGACCCAGTTAAGAGGATAGTGTAGCTGACCTAGTTTGGAGGATAGTGTAGCAGACCCAGTTTAGAGGATAGTGTAGCAGACCTAGTTTAGAGGATAGTGTAGCAGACCTAGTTTAGAGGATAGTGTAGTAGACCTAGTTTAGAGGATAGTGTAGCAGACCCAGTTTAGAGGATAGTGTAGCAGACCTAGTTAAGTGGATAGTGTAGACCTAGTTTAGAGGATAGTGTAGTAGACCTAGTTTAGAGGATAGTGTAGCAGACCTAGTTTAGAGGATAGTGTAGCAGACCTAGTTAAGTGGATAGTGTAGCAGACCTAGTTTAGTAGATAGTGTAGCGGACCTAGTTTAGAGGATAGTGTAGCAGAACCGGTTTAGAGGAGAGTGTAGCAGACCTAGTTTAGAGGATAGTGTAGCAGACCTAGTTTAGAGGATAGTGTAGTAGACCTAGTTTAGAGGATAGTGTAGTAGACCAAGTTTAGAGGATAGTGTAGTAGACCTAGTTTAGAGGATAGTGTAGTAGACTTAGTTTAGAGGATAGTGTAGTAGACATAGTTTAGTAGATAGTGTAGCAGACCCAGTTTAGTGGATAGTGTAGCAGACCCAGTTTAGTAGATAGTGTAGCAGACCCAGTTTAGTAGATAGTGTAGCGGACCTAGTTTAGTGGATAGTGTAGCAGATCTACTTTAGAGGATACTGTAGCAGACCTAGTTAAGTGGATAGTGTAGTAGACCTAGTTTAGAGGATAGTGTAGCAGACCCAGTTTAAAGGATAATGAAGCAGACCTAGTTTAAAGGATAGTGTAGCAGACCTAGTTTATGAGGATAGTGTAGCAGACCTAGTTTTAAGGATAGTATAGCAGACCTAGTTAAGTGGATAGTTTAGCAGACCCAGTTTAGAGGATAGCGTAGCAGACCAAGTTTAAAGGATAGTGTAGCAGACCTAGTTTAGTGGATAGTGTAGCAGACCCAGTTTAGAGGATAGTGTAGTAGACCCAGTTTAGAGGATAGTGTTGCAGACCCAGTTTAGAGGATAGTGTAGTAGACCCAGTTTAGAGGATATTGTAGTAGACCCAGTTTAGAGGATAGTGTAGTAGACCCAGTTTAGTGGATAGTGTAGTAGACCCAGTTTAGAGGATAGTGTAGTAGACCCAGTTTAGAGGATAGTGTAGTAGACCCAGTTTAGTGGATAGTGTAGTAGACCTAGTTTAGTGGATAGTGAAGCAGACCTAGTTTAGAGGATAGTGTAGCAGACCTAGTGTGGAGGATAGTGTAGACCCAGTTTAAAGGATAAATGTAGCAGACCCAGTTTATAGGATAGTGTAGCAGACCCTTTTAGTGGATAGTGTAGTAGACTCAGCTTAAAGTATAAGGGTAGCAAACCCAATGTAAAGGATATGTGTGGCAGACCCAGTTAAAAGGATACGTGTAGCAGACTCAGTGTAAAGGATACGTGAGCAGACCTGCAGTTTAAAGGATACGTGTAGCAGACCCAGTTCAAAGGATAAATGTAGCAGACCCAGTTCAAAGAATAAGTGTAGCAGACCCAGTTTAAAGGATAAATGTAGCAGACCCAGTTCAAAGAATAAGTGTAGCAGACCCAGTTTAAAGGATAAATGTAGCAGACCCAGTTTTAAGGATAAATGTAGCAGACCCAGTTTAAAGAATAAGTGTAGCAGACCCAGTTTAAAGCATAAGTGTAACAGACCCAGTTTAACGGATAAATAAAGCAGACCCAGTTTTAAGGATAAGTGTAGTAGACCCAGTTTAAAGGATAAATAAAGCAGACCCAGTTTTAAGGATAAGTGTAGAAGACCCAGTTTAAAGTGTAATTAAGTGTAGTAGACCCAGTATAAGTGTAGCGAGTGGAGCAGACCCAGTGTAAAGGATAAGTGTAGCAGACCCAATTAAGAAGAAAATTTAGTAGATGTTTAAAGGGAGTGTTCGCGAAAAATGTAAGGGGGTATAGGATTAATGCGATAAAAAAGCGCTATTGATCACTACTAATCTTACTTCTATCTGTTGCGTCTATAAGGAGAAAATTGTTAAAGACGTCTCATACCGAATAAATTGCAACATACTACTTAGACCGTAAAAAATCAATTTAATTTCAAACAAATCATTCAGATATTACAACCTATAGTCATCGATTATCTTTCGCCATATTTGTATATAGTTTATATTTTATAATATTTTTTAATTAATTTGTTTTGAATTTGATTATTTATCTCGTCGCTTGGGCAACTATCTAAGAATGCCGCGCACCACTCACATTTTTCGAAATCCGTTAAAACGTTTTCTAAAAAAAATAAAATATTATAAAATATAAACTATATACAAAGGTTGTTATATCTGAATGATTTGTTTGAAATTAAATTGATTTTTTACGGTCTAAGTCGTATGTTGCAATTTTCTGAATTTGTATGGGCGCTAAGTTATTCGGTATGAGACGTCTTTAACAATTTTCTCCTTATAGACGCAACAGATAGAAGTAAAATTAGTGGCGATCAAAAGCGCTTTTTATCGCATCAAGCCTATACCCCCTTTCATTTTTCGCGAACACTCCCTTTAAGTGTGTGCTGTTCTCCTTGCGAATTGGCGTTAAAATCACTTCAAACTTTTTTAAATTAAGTTTCTAAGATGACTTAATTATTTTCAGTCGTTATTGAGTTCAACCTTTGTTATTAAAATAAATCTAAATTTTTGTTTTGGCTCTGTAAAATCCAGTCCTATTAAATTTAGTAGATTTGTATCTTGTATTCTGCAATATAACGAGGATTAAGTATTATTGAGTACACTCAAACTCTAGAGCATATACATACTTTCAATCCTGCAATTATGTTACCATTGATTTGAGGCCCCCGGTCGAAATACGTTTTGGAGAAGCTTCTGAGATTGTATACAATTTGCCATAAAACTGGAATATGAAGACGATGTTTATACTAAGGTAGTCATTATTTAGAAATGAATTTCGTTCGAAAAGCTCAAACAGAAGAAAAACCTTCTTTGATGAAAGGATTTTACAACAAGAAATATTTTGCAATTTTTTGCTACAGATAAAATAGTGGAAAAGTTTCAGAATTCCCCACTTCTCATACTCAAAAAATTACTATTATGTAGGTTTAAAGAATACCAGTGGGAATCGGCCATCCCCTCCACCCCCCCCCCTCACGGAATAACTTAAAACTGATTAATGAAACCAATATTTAAGTATCTGAAAGTAGACAAATCAATTATAATCATGATAATAACAAAATAGTCATAGTCCTGCCAATTCTAAACTGTGGTCTGCCTTTATTGTACGTTTAAAATTACCAGAAATATGTAGAGTCGTCTGATTAAATATGAATTATTTCTGGATCTTTCCAGTTATGAGTGTATAAAACTAGAATATCGAAGTTTAATACATTGTGGTGATATCTCCCATTCCAGGACTCCAGGACTACTATAGTGATGAAGAATAATGGCCTGCATCCCAGGACTCCATGACTACCAGTGATGAAGAATAATGGCCTGCATCCCAGGACTCCATGACTACCAGTGATGAAGAATAATGACCTGCATCCCAAGACTCCAGGACTACCAGTGATGAAGAATAATTGCCTGGATTCCAGGACTACCAGTGATGAAGAATAATGGCCTGCATCCCAAGACTCCAGGACTACCAGTGATGAAGAATAATGGCCTGCATCCCAGGACTCTATGACGACGAGTGATGTAGAATAATGGCCTGGATTCCAGGACTACCAGTGATGAAGAATAATGGCCTGGATCCCAGGACTACCAGTGATGAAGAATAATGACCTGCATCACAGGACTCCAGGACTACCATTGATGAAGAATAATGGCCAGCATCCCAGGACTCCATGACTACGAGTGATGAAGAATAATGGCCAGCATCCCAGGACTCCATGACTACGAGTGATGTAGAATAATGGCCTGGATTCCAGGAATACAGGACAACCAGAGTGATGAAGAATAATGACATGTATCCCAGGACGCCCGGACTACCATCCCAGAGTATGAATAAGATGCAGAACACGGTCAAACAAAACTATAAGAAGTTTTCACAATGTGGACTAGATTGTAAAAAAAAGTCGACCCACTCAACTTATTTTCTCAAAACCAGAAAATTCTCGTAGTTCTCTTCCTGAGTTTCCTAATCAAAATTTGAGGCAAATCACTCTAGGGGTTCCTGAGTTATGTTCGAACAAACAAACCGACAGAGATTTATACTTTATATTTATAGATTGGGCAACGTAAGGGTCAGTATTGAGTTTAAAAGATATATGGTTATGGTTAGAGTAAAGAAATATATAATTATGCATAGTTTGATTGTCTGTTATGTTTGATGTGCCCAATAGACGTAAAAACGGCTAAACCTATCAAGCCCAACATTTTTGAGGCAACTCACATCCCAGGGAATGTGTTCATCTTACTTATCAAAGTTGAAAAATGTTGCTAAAAAATGTAGAAATTTCATTTATGAAAATGCAACGTTTTAAAAAGAAAATCCGCAAAAATTTGAGAACGAACTATAAATGTTAGGAAAAAAGAGAGAAAAGGATTAACACTTAACAGTATAAAAGTATAATGAAAACGACTATATGATAAACACAAACAATTAAAGTACTAATAAAACTGTTGGATAAACCCCCAAAAAGTATTTTACATGAGAAATTAGATAAAAACACCCAAGAATAAAAAATTAAATTAAACTAAACATTGTTTTTCAAAGTAGATGGACCCTGTGAAATTAATAAGCTAAAAGTGCTTAAAAAATTAAATTGAAATAATTTTAGTGAAAAGTAAGAGAGTAAAATGTATACACTATAATACAACATGATGCATTCTGGTAATAAACATGGTAGCATATGCTTGTTTACAAAACCTGCATGGATACGAACCTGGCTGCCCCAATACTACAACTTGTGAACCCATAATGGAACCATATTGATGTTGGTTTAGGACCAGTGGTATATAAATAGTGGGTCAACAAGGAGAAACCCCATTCTCTCGTTTGCTCTCTACCAACCAACAAATACCAACATCCAACAATATTCAAAGCTAGAACATGAAGACTCTTTTGGTAAGCATGAAATAATACAGCAAAATATTCTCAACGTTTTAAACGTTTTTAGCTTTCCAAATATATACATATTTTTTGTCTTCAAAATGGAGATATAATTGTCAATAATTTGATTACAAGTTTCCATTTTCACCAATGATATTATGTCTTTGGATTTTTTTATTAAGGTTATCTTTTTTATTTTTCAAGTGTGATTTCCAGAAACCCTCCATGAACAGATTGAAATGTCTGATAAAAAAGATATCTCAGATAATAATGTGGATAATATTGTAGCTTTTCGTATTTTAAAAGTATTTCATTCCATTTTATTCTTCATTGTTTCTTATCAGCTAGAGCTTAAAATGCATATTAAGTTTCTCTATTCAAAATAGATTTGCATCACATTAAGGAAATGGAAAGGGGTCCCTGGGACCCCCAACCAGACTATTTTGGGTAAACCAGACGTCAGCCTGAATAGGGATAAAGAAATAAAATTATGGATGTTTAATTCATACTTGATCAAATAAAAATGTTAAGGGTACCAGTGTAAATCAGACATTGCCATCTTTTCATGGAGGGTCACCTGTAATTAGGCTTACAGTCCCTCTAAGTCCAATATTCCATGTTTAATCACTTACTATTTTAGGTGATATCTGCCCTGTTAGGGCTAGGATCCTCTGCTCCTCAATGGGATCGTATGCGAGCAGTTCATTACTCTCCACACTTTAATGGATATAAGAACTTTTATGGACCTGGAAGTATCCCAAGGCTTGCCAGACAAAAGGCTTCTTCTCCAGATTATATTGATCCTGAACCTTATGTACAAAGAGCACTCAATACACCAATGGTAAAGGACAACAGGATAAACGCTCCAAGAAATGCCTCTTCTCCTTCTGCTGCTGCAGCTTTAGAGTACATGAAACAGGTAGCAGGGGATGACATCTGTGCAATAACAACAGCAACTTATCTGGAGATGATTCTGCACAATGCCACAGCTGAACAGGCCAATGCTGAAGCTACCAGAGCATATATTCTTGCACATAATAAAGGATTAAAACCAGCAGCTGGAAGTGCATGCGAAGCATCTGTTGTAGCATGGAGACAAGCTGAGAAAGAAGGAACTGACCCTGTTGTCAAATCTGCCCTTGCCTTTATGAACAACTTCCCTGGCCTTCAATCTGGTAACCCTTGTGCTGTTTCTGGAGTTGACTATGTCAAAGCTATTCTTGATGGTAAGTCTCACACTGATGCTAATCTCATTGCTGCAAAGAGTTTTGCTGAGGCTCTGTTTGCCAAAGCTAAAGCTGGAGAAGAATTGAGAGATCCTGCATGTGCCATAGCTACAAAGGCATACTTCAATGCTCTGGAAAAGAAGCCTTCCCCTCCAAATGCTGCTGCTATGATTGCATTTATTGACAAAGCATTTTCTACTCAGAAGTTTGAACAAGATCCTATTTGCTGGAGATCTACTGAGGCCTTCTGGCAATCCTATGAGGCTGGAAATGATGAGTTGACCTCAAACCTTGCAGCTGCTGAGGTTTTCCTTGAAGAGTTTGCTGCTGGCTCCACAGTTCCTGTAGATTCTCCATGTGCTGCTGCAACCAGAGCTTACTATGATAATATTCCAAACCCTCCAAGTCCAGCCAATAAGGCAGCTATGGTTGCCTTCATGGACAAAATGATTAAGGATGGAAAAAGGATGCCTGACCCTGTGTGTGCTGGTTCAACCAAGGCCTATTGGAAGGCATACAAAGCTGGTGCCTCTGAGGTTGAAGCTAATCTTGCTGCTGCAGAAGCTTTCTTTGAGGAGTTTGCTAAAGGATCAACCATTCCAGCTGACTCTCCATGTGCTGCATCTACAGTAGCATACTTTGAAAATCTTCCTAATGCTCCTAGTCCTCCTAACAAAGCAGCAATGAAAGCATTCATGGATAAAATGATTGCTGATGGACCAAGACAACCAGACCCTGTATGTGCCATCTCTACTCGAGCTTTCTGGGATGCATGGAAATCTGGAGAAGATGAGCTTACATCCAATCTTGCTGCTGGAGAAGCCTTCTTTGATGAGTTCATGAAGGGATCCAAGATTCCTGCTGATTCCCCTTGTGCAGCTGCTACTCGTGCTTACTATGAAAACATTCCTACCCCTCCTAGTCCAGCCAACAAGGCTGCTATGGAAGCTTTTATGGATAAAATGATTGCTGATGGAGAAAGAACCCCTGACCCTGTCTGTGCCATGTCTCTGCGTGCTTACTGGGATGCCTACAAAAATGGAGATGATGAACTGAGTTCCAACCTTGCAGCTGCTGAAGCTTTTTTCCATGAATTTGCCAAAGGTTCAAACATTCCTGTAAACTCTCCCTGTGCTGCTGCCACTAGAGCATATTATGCCAACATTCCCAACCCTCCATCTGGACCTAACAAGGCTGCTATGGAAGCATTTATGGATAAAATGATTGCTGATGGCGAGAGAACTCCTGATCCAGTGTGTGCTGCATCTACTCTTGCTTTCTGGGCTTCCTTTAAGAAGGGTGCATCTGAATTAGAGGCTAATCTTGCTGCTGGAGAAGCCTTCTTTGAAGAGTTTATTAAAGGGTCAACAATTCCTGCTGATTCTCCTTGTGCTGCTGCAACCAGGGCATACTGGAAGGCAACTGAGAAGCTCCCAAGCCCTGCCAATCAAGCTGCCATGGAAGCTTTTATGAACAAAATGATAACTGATGGATCCAAGAGAACTGCTGATCCTGTTTGTGCTGTTGCTACTCGAGCATATTGGGATGCATGGAAGGCTGGCAAGGGGGAACTGAAATCCAACTTGGCTGCTGCAGAGGCCTTTTTTGATGAGTTTGCCAAAGGTTCTTCTGTCCCTGCTGACTCCCCATGTGCAGCATCTACACGTGCCTATTTTGAAAACATCCCTAATCCGCCAAGTCCTGCTAACAAGGCTGCTATGGTTGCTTTTATGGATCATATGATTGGTAATGGAACCCGTACACCAGACCCAGTTTGTGCTGCTTCCACCAGAGCTTACTGGGATGCATGGAAGGATGGAAAAGGAGAGCTTGAATCCAATCTTGCTGCTGCTGAGGGCTTCTTTGAGGAATTTGCTAAGGGATCATCTATCCCTGCTGATTCTCCCTGTGCTGCTGCTACCAGAGCTTATTATGCTAACATCCCTAACCCTCCATCTGGACCCAACAAAGCTGCCATGGAAGCATTTATGGACAAAATGATCAAAGATGGAGAAAGAGTACCAGACCCAGTGTGTGCTGCTTCAACAAAAGCTTACTGGGAAGCCTACAGACATGGAGTTTCTGAAACCAACGCAAACCTTGCTGCTGCTGAAGGTTTCTTTGCTGCTTACAATGATGGCCTAAATATTCCAGCTGACTCTCCCTGTGTGGCTGCTACCAAGGCATATTATTCTGCTCTTCCTAAAGCACCAAGTGGTCCCAATGCTGAAGGTATGATCAGCTTTATTGATCACATGATCAAGAATGGAGGAAAGAGAATTTATGATCCAGTGTGTGCAGCTGCATCAAAAGCCTTCTTTGAAGCACATAGAAACGGAGATTCTGAACTGACAGCTAACCTCAAGGCTGCTCAAGCTTTCTTTAAAGAATACAGAAAAGGATCCACTCTTCCAGCAGACAGTGCTTGTGCTGCTGCTACAAAGGTTTATCATTCTCAAATCAAGAATAAGCCTAGCCAGCCCAATGCCCTTGCCATGATAACCTTTATAGAAGAAGCCATCAGTGGAGATAACAACAAACTTGACCCTGTGTGTGCAGTTGCTGCTGAAGCATACTTTGATGCATATCTCAGTGGTAAATCTGAAGCAAAGGCCAACCAAGCTGCTGGTATTGCTTTCCTTGATGCTGTAGCCAACACACCTTCTTATTCTCCAGAGAGTCCTTGTGGAAGATCTGCTGAAACATACATGAAAACGTTCGAGCTGTAAGATCAGTTTTGACTGTATTAAGTATATTATATTCATTCTGTATTTTATTAATCTTCAGGATCATCAACCTTCCTGATCTCTAAGTACCAATCACCTCATTTATTTAAATTTGTAATATTATAATGAAATAAAAATAGAAATATGTATCTTAGTTATTTACTTAAGTTTGGTAAAAAAAAAATGTTTACTAAATTTTTATTTTTTTTAACCCTGTTGATAGAAATTTATACTGCTGCTTGCATTTTTGTTAGTACATTAAAATGAAATGTTTAAATTCTTTTAAAAACGTTATATTGATCTTAATTAGTTCTCAAAATTCACATATAGAAACGTCCTCTTTGAACCCAGCAGAAAAAGGTTAAAATGTCTTTATTTCGATAGATTTAAGATAATAGGAATGAGTATGATATCATTTCAATTTGTATTCAACCAATATTGCAAATTTTACATTCGCCATTTTCTATATTCATTTGATATTTTTATTTAGTTTTCTTAATATCTTTTATTTAGCTTTTACATCCATCATTTGATTTAAATTAAAGAAGATTAACCCTGGCTTTAGAACTTTAGAATTAGTAATTTAGAAATATAGTCATTGTTCATCTATTCGCTCTAACATTTTAAAATTAAAAAAAAAATAGTTAAAATTCAAATTTAAAAACATATGTTTAAAATGTTTAAAAAGATAACCTTGTATTATTTTGGAAATAATTTGGAACACGTATGTCTAAATTATTGAGTTTTAAATTTTGATGTATTTTGGTTCACACAGTACCAGATCGACTAGCTAGAGCTCTAGCTGTACAGTGTGCAGTACAATTACAGACTATGTACGGCAAACCTGGACTGTTGGCCCATCAAACCCTGCTAGTGAAATGTATGCGATATTTGTTTATTGTGCAGAGTTCTGTGAGTTTAATATGATCAAATTAGTAGAGTTCACAAATATCCTAACTGTTACACAAAGTTGAATAAAATTTTCTAGACGAGGTCGACCTTGGAGTGACCTAACCTCAATAATTCGCTTAGACTTTTTCTGTAAGACATAATCATTTCGTAACTTTAAAGCCCTGGTTATGAGCACAAGGTGAAGAGAAGTAATTTGCAAAATTCTTATACACTTGTGCGTTTTTCTGCTTTATTAACTATCTTTAACAATCAATATCATAAAAGAATAGACATCGTTAATAATTTATTTACGTCAACATATAACCACCGTAAACAATTACACATTTATAACAAATTGTAGAAATGGAATGACTGTTCTAAAGGGAGTGTTCGCGACATATTAAAGGGAATAAAGTCTAAAAGCAAAAAATAATCGCTTTTGATGGCTACTAATCTTACTACTATAATCTGTTGCGTCTAAAACATTCCTGTTAAATATGCAAATGTCGTCTTCATTTTCAAAAATCCTTGAAACAGGAATAAATGTTTTCAAAAGTAACTCTCAGATCATAAAGAATAAAAAATATCATGAAATATCAACTATATACGAATGCGTGGAAAAAGGCTGTAATATCTGAATGATTTGTTTATAATTAAATAGATTTTTTTACAATCCGAATTGTATGTTGCAACTTTCTGAATTTGCATGGACGCTACGCTGCGTTCTTTGGTATAAGTCATTTTTAACAATTTTCTCATAAACATAACAGATGGAAGTAAGATTAGTGGATGGCATGGTTGGAAATTACATACTATTCTTAAGGAAATAATTAAACGAAAAGAAGTCTAATGTTTTGGTTGAATTGGTGATCTTTTTAATCCAGTATTTTAGTTTTACGAGCAGAATAACCAACGAAAATTTCTCTTTACAATTCAGGGATTGACCAATTTGTTAATGAAGGGAATTTTAAAAAATTAATTTAAATGTATCAAAGACATTTTCTGGTCTTTTGAACGTCTTCTATATTTTCTAAAATTAAAACCCCTAAACTTTTCATTAGATAAATATGACAACTTGAATTGATAAATTTGAAGTAAATACCATTTTAAAAATAAAATGTTATAGAGGCTGATAATTCTTTTAACTTAATTTTATACATATAGAGGCATACTGTTTTATATACAACTTTCAAATTTCATTTTAAATTTCTGTATGTCATAAATTTTTGTAAATTTTTTTTAAACGCCATTTAATTTTTTTAAAGCAAAATGTATTTCCTAATTTAACCCTAAACATCTTTTACGAGAAATTCTTCTATAATCCTCTGAGAAATCTAAAAATATCCAGTTTAAACTAATTTAATGAAACCTAGGGCTGGGGTCAGTTCCAACCGTTAAAAAAAGAAAAATTTCAGGTAGCCGTTTATTTTAAAGTAAAACGAAATGTTTGTTTTCCTTTTTTATTACTGTTAGTTAACGATCTCAATTTTATTAATGGCGTTAATGGAAAATTTTGAACAACTGTTTTAATGTTGTTAGCCGTTAATGGTACAGTTATTAGAAATCCATTAAAGGTCAATGAAATCGTAAATGACACAGCCGTTAACGGTCTTATGCAGTATTAGCTGGGTTAAGGACGCAAAGCGCCAAAAAATATTCGTTAACATTTCATGAAATCGTGAATAGCCATTAATGGTCAATTGCAGTATTAAAAGCGTTAATGGCGACAAAGATAAAATGTAAAAATATCAAAACTCGTAACAAAATTTTAATTTAAAAAAAAGTGTAATGCAATTTTAAACAGAAAAAATTATCAGTTTAAAAAAAATTGGTTTTGTTTTTTGTTTTCAACCTTTAATTTTTTTTAAAAAATGGCTAATCCGTTTGGTTAACTATAAAATTCAATAACAGACTCTTCCATTAGTTTTCAAATAGCTCCGTTTCAATAATGGAACATTGCCCAGCCTTAATGAAACCAATTTATTTCTAACTTGAATTTGAAATAGAAGACGACATTATCTTAGAGTGCGGAATGATTCTTGTCTTATTGGTAATGTTACTAAACTTCTTAAAAATCAAATATCTTATATGGAAATTTTTATCTTTTAAAATAATATAGGTTTTCTCGAACAGACATGAATTTATAAACAGATCTAAAAAATACTCTAAAAAATACCCTAAACCCTTCCCTTGTGATCTTTTGAGATACTACCAAAAATTTGGACCCTAAGTTATGCAGTTTTGATGTTTACAGGATACAAACAGACAAACGAACAAACAAGACATATACAAAGAAGAACTTTATCATTAAATGGAAACAAATTAAAATTACTTCTGCAGGTATCTTGAGTCGCCAAAATATTGAAATTATTATATACATTTAATATGACTTCAATTTGTAGCATAAAATTGCATCTAAAACTTAGAACTTACATAATAATAAAAATAATAATACAGAAACTACTTTTATTTTAGAATAAAATAAAAAACTAAATAATGTGACACTTTCTAGAAATCAATAAAAGTTGTTGATCTAGGATCTCTAGAATGAATATGACATACAATGAAGAATATATAGAATATTCCTACAGCTCAAAACTCTTCATGTATGTTTCAGCAGATCTTCCACAAGGACTCTCCGGAGAATAAGAAGGTGTGTTGGCAACAGCATCAAGGAAAGCAATACCAGCAGCTTGGTTGGCCTTTGCTTCAGATTTACCACTGAGATATGCATCAAAGTATGCTTCAGCAGCAACTGCACACACAGGGTCAAGTTTGTTGTTATCTCCACTGATGGCTTCTTCTATAAAGGTTATCATGGCAAGGGCATTGGGCTGGCTAGGCTTATTCTTGATTTGAGAATGATAAACCTTTGTAGCAGCAGCACAAGCACTGTCTGCTGGAAGAGTGGATCCTTTTCTGTATTCTTTGAAGAAAGCTTGAGCAGCCTTGAGGTTAGCTGTCAGTTCAGAATCTCCATTTCTATGAGCATCAAAGAAGGCTTTAGATGCAGCAGCACACACTGGATCATAAATTCTCTTTCCTCCATTCTTGATCATGTGATCAATAAAGCTGATCATACCTTCAGCATTGGGACCACTTGGTGCTTTAGGAAGAGCAGAATAATATGCCTTGGTAGCAGCAACACAGGGAGAGTCAGCTGGAATATTTAGGCCATCATTGTAAGCAGCAAAGAAACCTTCAGCAGCAGCTAGGTTTGCCTTAGTTTCAGAAACTCCATGTCTGTAGGCCTCCCAGTAAGCTTTTGTTGAAGCAGCACACACTGGGTCTGGTACTCGTTCTCCATCTTTGATCATTTTGTCCATAAATGCTTCCATGGCAGCCTTGTTGGGTCCAGATGGAGGATTAGGGATGGTCTTGTAATAAGCTCTAGTAGCAGCAGCACAAGGAGAATCAGCTGGGATAGATGATCCCTTAGCAAATTCCTCAAAGAAGCCCTCAGCAGCAGCAAGATTGGATTCAAGCTCTCCTTTTCCATCCTTCCATGCATCCCAGTAAGCTCTGGTGGAAGCAGCACAAACTGGGTCTGGTGTACGGGTTCCATTACCAATCATATGATCCATAAAAGCAATCATAGCAGCCTTGTTAGCAGGACTTGGCGGATTAGGGATGTTTTCAAAATAGGCACGTGTAGATGCTGCACATGGGGAATCAGCAGGGACAGAG
>NW_019396728.1:0-149934 GCF_000591075.1 Eurytemora carolleeae
CAGATACATTTATTTTAGCAATAAACTTTATCTTATCTTATCTTATCTACCTGCAGTCAGGTTATAGAGACTGTAAAGACGATCAGAAACTTTTACAATGTGACAATTTAAAAGTTAAATCAGCCTTTAATATAATCTTTGTTTAAAAAATAAGGATACTTTTGCAGGAAATCATGAAATAAGGACAGTTTAAATTCCGTACAGTTGTCTCTGAAGTCTAACTGTGGGGTAACCTTGTAAATACAGAGCATCTCATATCATGTTAAATTATCTCTAATTTTTTACGCCAACATAAACACATTATACACAAAAAATTTAACAGTGTCAGTAAGTAAATTATTATAAAAGCCTTATTTTATTTTTCAAAACGATTAATTTTATTATGATTTGTTTCATAATGGGCCAACCAATCAAAAGAACCAACTCTGGTTAGGCGGGTTCAAACTACATAGTAAATTGTGATTTTTTATTTGTATTATTTCGTGCTTTTAGTTGAATAAAAATATGAAATGAATTGAAATGAAATTTTCTGATAAAATCATTGATGTAAAAAAATCTGGACATAAATCTAATCAAACAATGCCTTTTCCTCCTGTATCTAAATATTTTTATAATTCATTTTTATTTACTTAAAATAAACCATTTGCGGAGAAAGAGGAAGTAGCTGTGTAGTCCCCAAAAAATGGGGTTTAGAGGGATTTTAGCCCCCAAAGAAGGGTGGGGGGGAAGCCTCCCCCTGACGAAATCCTGTGTATACCCCTGAAAAAAATAGACAAATAACACTTACCTGTGTTTATTAGAAAACAGTACAATTGTTTCCAGTTCTTTGCTTTTCTTCAGAACAGGTCTTTTAGGTTTATCCTAAATATAAATAGACAATTAAAAACTGTAACTCCGGATCATTTCAATACCGAGCCGACTTTTAAACAGATAGAGCAAGCAGTTCAGTACACATATAGATTATAGTGAAATTTATTTGAAGTACGTGCAGCGAGGCTTAAAGCCTATAGGGCTAACCATGTTTAATTTAATTCTTAGATCCGTTCGTTAATGGTTTATTTAATTAGCAAACAGCTTATCAAGTAGTCTTGAACTAAACTTTCAGTTCAATTAATGTTTTTTTTTCAATCGTTAAAGGTACAGACTGGCTATGTAAGGTAGTTGAACTGAGTATTGTGGAAAGTTTCTTTAGGATTCATTGAGACATTTAAAACTTTTTAAAGATCTGTAAATCCTGAGCTTGAGCGCAAATTCGACGTTAAAAACTCCTACTTTGAGGGTGGATACGTGTTCAGAATCGTTTTTTTTTTTAATTGTTAAATAACGACGAAGAAAAAAAAATTCAAAAATATACAGTAATCTAATTAGATGGTTAGGAACATATTTCTCAAATAAATCTATGCTAGAATCAATTATTTCGTTTTCATCATTTTATTGAATTTCTTTTTTTCTTTGAATTTATTCGCAAATTTTTCAAATTCTTCAAATGTCGTCTTTTCAATAATAATTCCAGAAAATCTGCAGAAAATCTGCAGAAAATCTGCAGAAAATCTTTGAGAATAGTGAGAAACCAGAAAAATGAGAAAACAAAAACTAATAATTGAATAAGATTACTTATTTTCGATGATAAGATTAATTTTTATTTTCTCAGCCTGTTCCTAAACAACTGTATAATTTTTATACATTTTATGACGTCGTTAATTAATAATTTAAAAAAAAACGAATATGAGCCCCATAGGTTCAACCGTTTTAACGTTTAATGGACGCATGCAATCAGACAAAATATAAATAAACAGATTTTTTTTTTCAATTTAAGCATAAAAGTTATATAAATCTGGTGCTTATTTAAAGAAAAAGTTGTTTGGTAAATATTAAAAAAAAACCTTTATTTATAAAGAGGTTGTTTCGTTAAATTAATAAAAACCGCTGTTTGTAAATATAACTATTATTCACCAAAAATCTAGCCCATATAATCACAATTTTTCTACTTTTTAATCTTCAGTAAGATATTGTAGGAAAAGGTTTAGAATTAGTCTAACAAAACTTGGTGAAGTATTATATCAATTTATGATATTCACTTCATAAACTATACTTAAATAAGTACAGTGAGAACAAGGAAAACTGTGGAATAACTGTCGTCTTTGTTCATTCTTTAATTAAGAAGCATTTGTAATCTAAATTGTTGCAACTGTTATATCTCTAAAAATTAAAAGGGCAATTTTTAGTAAATTTTAGTTGCAACATACATATGATAATCTAGTTGCAACATACATATGATAATTTAGTTGTGACATACATATGATAATTTAGTTGCAACATACATATGATAATTTAAGAAACTAAAATGTCAAGTGTTCCACTATTTGATGCAAACCTTTAATTTTGGTTTTTCATCTTTTTTTCTGTCTTCTTGTTTTGTTTCTTCTTGTTTTTGTTTCTTTAAGTCCTCTTCCTTCTTCTCCTTAATTCTCTCTACACTGATAGGACTAGGCCCGGCACTTATCCTAGAAAGCATGTACAGTGTACAATCGAAGAAAAATGTGAAATTGTCATTTTTCGGAGCACCAGTGCTAATTTCATCTTAATACAGTGATAACCAGAAAACTGTGGAATAGGAAGACGACATTAGTGCAATACTGAAGGGCATTTGATGCTGTCACAAAGCAAATAGCCTTACAAGTAAGCGATTAATCATGCTAATTAATTGAAATGTTTCTCCTTACACTGAAAAATCTTTGTTTGGTTCATGTTCATTGGACTATTTAAAGTCATATCTTGAGTCTAAAAGTTGTCTTTATTTTCCAGAGTTTTCTGGTTATCACTGTAGCATCATGACATTTTTCATTCATCAACATTTGACAAATGATGCTCATTAAATTTGCTCCGCGCTCCAAAAACATTTGACATTTCTTAGAGTTAAGTTTATTATTTCTTTAAAAAATCAAGTTTTGGCCTTGGGGGTTTTACAGAGACTGTTATCGTTATTTCAAATGACTCTCCGGCCTATATGGAAAAATGACAATGCCCGATTCACAACAGAAAGCTCGAAACCATCAATAATGTAAAAGATATTGTCCAATCAAATTCCACATCCTTGATTAGGTTTCAAGGTTACAGCTGTGAATTGGATTCGACAATCTACAATGAAGCGTCAAGTAAAATTATGCCAATAGTTCCTTGAAACTCTTACTTGCAAAGTTTGATGAAGATGTCCTCCATCTCCTCCCTGTCAATCTCCCCGCTCCCATCCTTGTCGTACAGCTTGAAGGCCCACTTCAGCTTCTCTTCAACTACAACAAGCATCAAGCAGGCTCAGTGGGGGGTATTAACACCCCTCCCTCTAGTTTTTTTTGCCCTAGCACTCTCATTTTTGACACTAGCTTAACATTTTTTTTTACTTTTAAGAAATAGTAAAAAACGTAATTTTAACGAAGTTACGACGTAATTTCTACGTAGCAAACGTGATTGGACTTTTCTGGGTAAATAAATTTCTCAAATTCCAAATTAATCTGAAGCGGTTACAAAGAACGAATAGTTTACAAAAAATATGAAAGTTTATAGTTTAACTATAATCAATCATTTACAAAATGATTCATATAACCATTTGATTGTTATAAAACCAAGGTTAATTGTTTGTTTTGTTTTATTACTTGAGAAGAAGAAAACCGCAAAGTAATGATTTTATAACTGAAAGTCTGAAACAGAGAGTTTCAGGAAAAATTGGGGACACAATTTTTAAATACTTTTCAAAAGTATTGAGATAAAGAAATTGTGTTTTTGTCACAAACTCTAATTTTCTTTGAAATTCCACGTGATGTCTTAAACCTTAGATATTTAAAATTATGTATTCTGTTAGAGATTTATTAATCTAAGTTTAAAATATGGTTTACACCATCAGGTTGCACAGATTTAAGGATTAGAAAACTTGAGTTTGTGACATAAACTTATTTCTAAACTGTTATACAACCCATTTTTATAATTTGAGAACAATCCTATAAAAAGTGCAGATTTAATGCATTGTTTGTTGCTAAATATGATAAATTATAGAATGTTTTTATCCAATGTTTTACGATTTAAATAGTAAAAAATTCTATAATTTGTTTTACCTGAACCCCGCATAGACATTGAAAACGCCATCAAAAGCTCATTAAAACTAGAAATGAAATTGCAATTATCTACATTTTATTTAATTTTGGCTTTGCAAAGTTTATATTAATTTATTTAAGTAACTGTAGTATTGCAGTCTACAAGGTATCTTTATATTTGACACAAATGTTTTCTGCTGCAGCTCAACTGTTTAAATGGTAAAAATAGAAAACAGAATTCTTTCGTTTAATGTGAAGAGACAGGCTATTTTTGTGTGTTTCAGACATAGATATGGAAATAACAAATAATCTAGAGGAGGATTATGATTACTGTATGAAGCTTTTTATGTAATGTGAATAAGAAAAAACATGCTGTGCAAAATGTATCATCAGTCTATCAGTCTTATGGATCTAAAATGTTCAAGTATCTGGACATGTAATAACCTTATAAAATTATAATTTTTGAATTTTATGTAAAATAAATAATTCTGCTCTATACTGGATGGAAAAAAAAAATAAAAATATGAGTCTTGTTCAAATCTGAACTGCGGACATTTTGATAGATTTTTAGGTAAATTTAACATTTTGGATTAACATAACCAGTGCCAAAAATCTAACCTGACTGAACCAGTTTTGTCAGGATCAAATATTCTAAAAATATTTTCAATCACTAGCTCGTCGTTACACCTAAAAAAGAGACTTATCACTTTTTCACTTTGCAAATTATCCAATTTGCATATTTTAACATTTGTTCTTGATTGCTTTCAGATAAAACAAGTTATTCCCCAGATTAAGAAAATATTTAAGTCTTGAAATTCTTAAAAATTCTCACTCAAAAATAGCTTTTATAAAAAAGCAATTAGTTGATAAAAATGCAAAGTAAACTTTTCAAAAAAATTAAACATTGATATCTAATTAATACTTGAATAGACAAAGCTTTCAAGGGCACCATTGTAGATTGTTAATTGCTATTTTTGCATCTGGAGGGTCACTTGAAATTACTCGTGCAGTCGCTTTAAGACTGTTATGTTAATATATAAACTTTGTACTTTTCAACACTGCACAGTGCACATGCATGAAGTTGAAATACAAGAACATTTTTTTAAAATTAATTGTTGATCAATGATTTGTTGGACTATACATTGTGCTAGAATATCTAACATTAGAGAATGCTGGAATGAAATCGAAAATATATCTTCAAGATTTATAATATACAACAGAATAAAGGAATTGAGTCTTTGCCACAGATATTTTAATCTCTATATCTTTGCAACCTAATGTCACAGGCCTTAGACATGTCAAACTATGAATTCTGTTAGATCACACAATCTAAGTTTGAAATATCAATGGTTTACACTATAAAGTTGCAAAGATATTGGGATTAGGGCTCAATTTCTTTGCATTGCTCATACTTGTATGTAAAACTAGAGAAGCTGCAGGGTTACCCACAAAGGATGAGATTATGAAGACGACCAGAATCTTTTTTAATTTGACTATTCCAAGGCTAAATAAAGCCTTCAGTAGAATTTGTTTATGGCTTATTTGATGATTAGGCAAAAAGAGAAACAAGCTTACAATTGCATAGAATCATAGATATAAGGGAAAAATTCTGACAATCGTCTCTGAAGTCTCTTTCTAGGTAACCCTGTACGAGGTCATAAATTCGCCATGCATACCTGGGAAACACCTTTCTTACGAGTTGAGTCAGCTGATTCCTGTTTATTTTCCCTGATGGAAAATCCTGTTTAAAACTATTCCAGAGCTGCACAATCTCATACTCAGTAAACCTCGTACTCTGAACAATATATAAACCCTGGAACAATATATAAACTATGGAACAATATATAAACCCTGTAACAATATATAAACCCTGGAGCAATATATAAACCCTGGAACAATATATAAACCATGGAACAATATATAAACTATAGAACAATATATAAAGTCTGGCACAATATATAAACTCTGGAACAATATATTAACCCTGGAACAATATATAAACCCTGGAACAATATATAAACTCTGGAACAATACATAATCTATGGAACAATATATACACCCTGGAACAATATATAAACTCTGGAACAATTATAAACCCTGGAAGAATATAAACCCTGGAACAATATATTAATCCTGGAACAATATATAAACCCTGGAACAATATATAAACCCTGGAACAATATATAAACCCTGGAACAATATATAAACCCTGGAATAATATATTTAAACCCTAGAACAATATATAAACTCTGGAACAATATATAAACCCTGGAACAATATATAAACTATGGAACAATATATAAACCCTGGAACAATATAAAAACCCTGGAACAATATATAAACTCTGGAACTATATATAAACCCTGGAACAATATATATACCCTGGAACAATATATAGACCCTGGAACAATATATAAACCCTGGAACCATATATAAACCCTGGAACAATATATAAACCCTGGAACAATATATATACCCTGGAACAATAGTTAAGCCCTGGAACGATATTTTTTTGTTTGGAATTTGAAGTTCCCGAGGTTGCCCGTGGAAATTCAAACCTGGGACCTGTGCTGGGACCTATCATAATGTTAAGGGGAAAGTTTAAAATTTTCATATTTTGTTACAATTTGGATTGCTATTGGTGGTATCAGACATACATACATACATACATACATACATACATACATACATACATACATTTTTGGAGGTTTTAAATATTTTCTCCTGAAGCACATTATTTGTATATTTTATTATATTTCATAAATAATTAAATAATTACTTACTTACTTGCTTACACACTGAAATATAAGTACAATTTTGACGTACTGCCTTAAGGTTTTCAGAAAAGAAGTTTATGTACTTTCACGATCTTATCATAAAAATAATAATCCCGTTAATTTTTCTCCATACCCCCCATCCCTCCCCCCTCCCCTCCATACCTTTACAAGTTTATCATATTCCATATTTGTTAAAGATTCCTTTTCTTCTAGCTCCTCTTCTTCTTCTAGTTCACTCGTAACTAAACAGTTTTGAAAAAAAGTTTTAAAAATCATTTATGAAATAAACTGATACAGGGTTTCCTACAAAAGATAAGACTTAATATATTGACCACCCGAATCTCTTTAAATACACTGATACAGGTTTTCCTTAATATATTTACGACCCGAATATTTTTAAATACACTGATACAGGGTTTCCTTAATATATTGACGACCTTAATATCTTTAAATACACTGATACAGGGTTTCCTTAAAATTTGACAAAAAAAAATTTCAGATGCATGGAACCATTTTTGCAAGCAAAAAATTGAAAGAAATTCGCACGAAGAATCGTCTCTTAAGTGTCTTTCTTTATGTGTTACTCTGTAAAATCTGTCGAATTTTTTGTGGAGCTTTATTACTTACTTACTATCAGATAATAACTTTCTTTTCCGGTATCACAGTTTTTTAAATTATCTCTACGTATTGTAAATTAATAAAAAATGCAAGATTTTGAAGAGAAACATTGAGATGAAAAAAATACCTACAGTTTACGTTTATTTCATCACAATTAAGACGACTTTTTTATTATTTTTATTGATTGTTTATAAGCTTTTTCGAATTACAAGTTTACAATTAATAAAAAAGAGAAGCCTTTTAATCGACTGCTTCTCTTTGTTTTTATATTTATGTGTATCCATGCTGTTAAAACTTTAAATTAGTCAAAATTTAATTCAAAAGTCGTCTTCTTTGTATCGATATAATCGCTTACCAATGTATAATATCAACACGAACTCTTATTTCAAAGTATCATATATATGGGAGCAAATGTCTCTTGACTTTATTTATTTATTTACCAACTGAAGTGCCCTGCGTTGCCCGTTGAATTTAAAAAATCGAATTTTGAAAGAAATTTTAGCCTTTNAAAGAATAAAATTTAGATTTGTATAGGCCTATGTTGGCCCAGGTTTCCTCAAAAACAAAGTCAGTCAATTTGGTTCTGCCGTTTAGCCAGCTAAATGCAAAGCTAACATTTAAATATATATGTATATATGAGCTTTATTATATAGATTTACCTATGATATCAACACTGGTTCCCATTGTTCTACTTTTGTTCATGTGTAGGATTGTCTGGAAACAGTATTGTAATAAAACCAAGGATGTTGTACATTGTAGGTACAATGTACATACATTATCTAAGGCTCTTTATGAGCAAGATATTCATCGATTTAAAGGGACTGTTAGCATAATTTTAAGAGCTATCCTCCAATAAAAGATGGCAATTTCCTATTCACAACGGTACCCTTGATACCCTCAAATCAGTAATGTTGAAGGTGTTTTTTTTTCTAGGTTTAAAGTTGTTTAATTCTGATAATTCCACAATTGATAATAATATGTTTTCAAACTATGAACATTTGTATCTAATTCGTATTGGATCAAAAAAAGTTTAATTCTTATAACTGATTATTTCTCTGCAAAGATAAATTTTTTGTGTTCATTATCTTTAGATATTTTCAATCAAAGTTTATTTTAATCCCACTGCAGGCACCAGACAACACCTCAGCTTTTATTAATTAGACCCTAGATAACTTGACAGTTTCTAGGTTTGCATTCTAACCAACCTTGGGTAATAAAACAAATAAAAATAAGTTTTTTTCCAATTATGCACTTTACAAAAACAGGATTCTTGATTCCTCAACTTAAGTTATCTCTACAGGTTATGAATATGGCTATCAAGGGCTAACAAAAAGTAATAAAATTAATTTGTAGATCTGCATAAGATGGAGATCAAGGCATGATCCTGCAGGATTATAACAAAAGTCAACGGAATTAAGTTTTTGCCACAAACTCAAATTTTCTAATCCCTATATCATGCACCCTTGATATTTCATACTTAGGCTATTTGATCTAACAGATTTTATAGTTTGAAATATCTAAGGTCTACGACATTGGGTTGCAAAGATATAGGTATTAGAAAATTTGAGTTTGTGACAAGGACTCAATTCCTTTATTGTATTACCAGGCCTTGCATTCCAAATGAATATACCTTTCCCAGTCTTAACATTTAATAGAATTTGAAGATTTTGGACTTTAGTTAGAAGTTTTTAAACCATTCTAGTTTACCGACTTGAAGGAATTATGGTCCTAAAACAATGTGCATTTCTATCAACTCAGATATTGCAATAGTTTTGAAACACCTCTCTGGAACTGTCGACGTTATTGATTTCAACCCTTCGTTAAAAAAAAAGAAGAGTGACATGTACGATTCACAACGGTACGTTCCCTTGAAAGCACAATCCCTGAGTTACAATTTGTGTTAAATTCTGACAATTTTTTTCTTCATTACCTCTGCAAGTGTTACCCCCAAGTCACTGTTATAGAGAAACCTGTATTGAAAATATACATAGTGTTTATCAGACAAAAGGTTTCTCAGATGTCACTGTATAATAGACTAGCTTGAAAACCCAGCGTTACCCGGGGTAATCACAGGTACTCCCGCAGTTTACCCGCGCTTGGTCGTAAATTACGATTTGGGCTATTTTTCTCTATAAAAGTAGACCCACTCAATTTAGAATCTCTAAACCAAGCTAAGAACATTCCCGTTGGTCTCCCGAGTTCCCCCATCACAATTTGATGCACAATTGTCTAGGGGTTTCTGAGTTATGATCGGACATCCAAACATGTCAACAGAGATTACAACTTTAGTTATAGACTAACTGAATTGCTCGGCCCTGCCCAGGTTACTCATAGTTACTATCGCCGTTTACCCGCTCTCGGTCGATTGTACCGGTAAATTTTCGCCAAAAAATAGGCACTCAAAACCAAGCAGCATTAGACTGGACTTTTTAAGGAATTATTTTAGAAAAACATTTCTTATATCACAATCTGAAATTGAAAAAGCAAGCATATTTATTGTAATGTTTTTACTTGTAAAAAGTGTGTGTTTGTTATTCTGAAATGTTTAAAGCTTTTTAAAAGTTTTTCCTGGTCTAATATTATTATATCTATAGTTGAGAACTTGACAAGTAGTAAACTAGTACTGGAGTGGAATGTACATGGTCTAATATTATTATATCTATAACCCCCCTCCAACCTCCAACCTCCAACCAAACTTTTCTCATTCAAAAAATGAAAATTCTCAGAAATCCAAGTATTTTTGGTGACACATAAATGTGTAACAAATTATACGTTACATGATACACATGTAATTTTAATTATATAAATAGAGTTAAAACATATATGCATTGTATGTACGAAAAAATAGAGTGATGGGAAGATCCCAGAGACAGGGTTACCCCTTGTAGGATTTGGGTGAATCAATGATTTTCAATTTGAGCCATGTAAATATTGAATATTTTATACTTAGATACTTTGGTTTCCAGCTAATGAAAGAAAGAGTCCCCCTCTACATGTATTCCTCTTCAAGGCATTGTTCAGAATATAAATATATATTATATAGGCCAATTCTTAATAATGCTCATTAACTAGTTTCCATGACTGGGTATAATTTACAGCCCCCCCTGGAGGGATATTATAAACAGTGTGCCGAACAAAAATATCCTCAGAAATTAAATTTCAGAAATCCCCGAAATAATATTTATTGATAACAAGCATGCATGTTGCTCATGAAGTGCCTGTAATTAAAGCGTTTTGCTGCCATTTATTTTTTTAAGTGAAGCTAAACTTTGTTCACTGGCACTTTACATAAAAGCAGGAAAATCGGCCAATTCCGCAGAGCACTTTAACCCTATCACGATGGGGGGGGGGGGGTTTTCCAACTTCATTATTGAGAACAACTTTAGCAAAAAAAAATGCTGCAGAATGCATTGCACAGGGTTGAGGATGGTCAAACAGCTGGTCAGTGTTAAAAAACAATCAAAATAGTATACTTTTTATTTTGTTTAAGCTAAAGATCGTATTCACTTATTTAAAGAATGGTATGCAATAATATGTATCACATGTTAATTTATTTTAAGCTAAAGATCGTATTTACATATTTGAATGTTATGCAATAACATATATCACATGTGTTAATTCATTTTAAAAATAAAAATTAATCTGTTGAAACATTTTTCTGACAAACTTTAAGAATATTTGTAAAACCTCCCAAGCACATAACAGATAAAGTTACAGGTATAATTTTTCTAATGAACTGGCTTAGAAAAGTTGTACAAGGGGTATGTATGTATAACAAAATACTCATCCCTAATCCCTATATCTCTGCAACTCCTAAAAACAAAATCCACCAATCTATATGAGACAAAAATAGCCCAATCTGGAAAGGGTTAAGCTAAACAAAAAATCGATTCACTTCTATTTGCCATTTTAGTGTCGTTACCGTTGACGCGCTTTTTTAAAAAATAATTGGAGCTTTTCGTGAAAATCTCTTTTTAGTGACACCCTGTCTTGCAGCTTACTGCGTGCATACTGTGTATTAGAGTAACAAACCATAATCCATCAAATTCAATAATTACATTCTTGATAACCCCAAAACATATTTGTTCTTTTATAAATAATCAGTAAAAAAGTTTTTTTTTTAAATATTTTGTTTGATCGTGATAAGCAATTTAGGCACCACTTTTCTTCTCATTATAATATTGGGGTCACAGTTAGTGGTTTAGCTCTAATGTACTTTATATCCAGTCATATATTATAAGCAGGGGAAAGGAAGTCAAGGTTATAATGATAGGAAAGTTAATTGCAGCTGCGTATATTCTGCGTACATATTGAAACCAGTTTCTCTCTGGGCGGTGTTTGTAAACAAGAATAAATCAGGGAAAAATTATAAAGGGAAGGGAAATGGCGCTTGTCTGGCATGAGAAAGTCAGTCGCACTGCTTTGCAGACGAGTTCGTAATTACACATGCACAATCTTTTGGTTCATACACACAAATTGACTACAGTCAAGGAAATTGCAGAACAATATCGTCAACTATAATTAAGCTTGAATAACAAGTAATTTATTGTAAACTTTAATCAAATTATATTCTTTGCATGAAAATTTGGCTTATAGTGTTTACTTAAACATATAAATAATGCATGGATACATGTATATTTAAACTTATTTTCAAGTAAACACTTAACAGTAAACAAATGTACTTTCCTAGACTGTACGAATACCGAGATTCTTATGTACTGTATACCTACAGTACACGCCTTCGGTTCGGTATTACTCACACACACTCTTTTTGTACAGACACACATACAAGACGTTTCCGCCCCCTTGAATAAATGCATCAGTGTTCGTTAAGTATTCGTGGAGGATAAAAGCATTTAATTTTGATAATTTTAATAATTCACATAATAGTTTCCTTTGAGTAGAATATTTCATTGAATTTTTATGTGAAAGATGGAACCCATGTCTGCCTGTGACATACGTCTTGTGTTTACATTACCGCCTATAATGTGTTGATAAAAATTAAAGAGAAAGTTAACCTTTGTCTTTAACTACATCAAATACTTCTCACTATTGATAAAATCTGGTCTCAGATTCTACTAAAGTACAAGAAAGCAGTTATGGTAAAATATCTCTGATTCATTAAAAACTTTCCTAACATTGATAAAAAGTGTGTTCGTTTTTGCAACATACAAAATACTCAACTATATTTAGAGTTACTAGGAAAAAATAAGACCTCAAAGACAACTATACAAAATTTATTTTTACTAATTTTTTCTTTCATAGTTCTATATTTTGCTTTAATAAATATTTAGCCAAAAAGAATTCACAGCTAACTGAAGTGCCCGGCGTTCCCCAGGAATTGAAAAAAAGTTTAATTTAAAAGAAAAAAATTGGAATTTTGAAGAAAAAAAATCGGATGGGTTCCATAAAATAAATGAGAGTATTTTTTATAAAATTTGCTTTTTTAAATACTTCAGCTATTATGTATGATGTATATATGAGCGGAGAGAATTTTTATAAAGATATTTACATTTTGCTTATAAGAAAATTAAATTTATAAACGAGTTTACTTGTATGAAATACATATAATTGGTACAGTGGCACCCATAAGACTTTGTAAATGGAAGACAGCCATTTTTACAATCCTACAGTGAAACCCTTAATAACGAATACATCAAAAGAATTCATCAAATGTCATATTATTCACTTTCTGATAATGGAATGTTGCAGATATTTAGTTTTTTAATTAAATGATTATATGGAACTCTTTAAAACTGTTCCCGCATGTTCATGGCTATTTATTTATTTTCGCAAATACTAAAATTTACATAATATAGTATAAAACTCATTGAAAAATTGTCAAGACGACATTTGATAAATTCTTCCGATGTATTCGTTATCAAGGGTTTCACTGTTTATAAACTTAAAATTTTTTAAGGTAACAGTTTTACTAGAAGATTAAACTTGGTCTTGTAGAATGCAATGGGGCTGTCTACATTGCACAATTTTAGTGTTTCATGATCATTGAACCAATCAAAATTATACTTGAGTGTAGACGTCGTCTTCATTTTCCGCAGTTTTATGAATCCCACTGTGCATATATGCTATTTTTTGTTCTCAGATTTCAAATCATTGGTTTTTGAGCAGTGGGTAGATTTTGTTTGCCCACTCCTTGCTTCCAGACCAGGACCCATTCTCCGCATTCTCTGGTTCACTACTGCGCAGCTCAGTGCGCACAACACGCGGTGATTCAAAGTTTTCAGCGGCATTCTTCTTACTGTGCGCACGGAATATATTTGATCGACTAGAAAAGGTTAAATGATTAGGAGTTGTTATGTTGATTAGTCTTATAATTGGTAAAATACTTGACAATTATACTAGACCTTTATTTGAAGTATATCTTTGTGTGGTTTTATTAATCTTATTTTATGATTTTCTCTTTAAAAATGATTTTTGATTGTAAATTTTTCTAAAACACTTAAGATATTTTTCGTATATTTTTTGTCTTTATTCGTGAACTTCAAGATTTAAGAATTCATGAATATTTTGTTTTTTTTGTATGCCATCTCAAAATCAGTCGAAAATATTTGTGTAGGCTCACCTAAATATTTGTTCACTGTTCTTCAAAGATTCAAGGTACTGCAATTGACTAAAAATTGATTAAATATTATAATATTTCAAATTTAGAAATTATTAACTGGTCCTGCAAAAAGCTGGCCTGACAATGTGTACAATTTTAAAAAGAATAATGAACTTTTTAAATTGAGGTTTTTCGAATCTGGGATACAACATTGTAACAAATTCAAGAAAATACGAAGACGATTACCAATGTGTAGCGCAGTTGACCGCGCAAGATTTACAATACATTAAACTATATCCGCTCCAAATGTGTCTCCTCATGTCCCCCCCCCCTTCACCGCCTCTACTTGTGGAGAACAGCGTCAGACGTCAGTTAGCTTTAGAACGTCGAGATGTGAACACCTCCGATCAGGAACTACTAACTCCTTCATACTGCCGCAGATGCCTACTCTAGCAACGAATGCTGCTAATGTCTAAGCCTCCAGATGTCCAAATCCACAAAACAGTCGCATGTCCTGTGGTATGAGAGGCAAATCGTTCCTCCCCACACATGTTACAGACTGCAAACCCAGTCGCATGTCCTGTGGTATGAGGGGCAAATCGTTCCTCCCCACACATGTTTCAGACTGCAAACCCTCCAGGACCGTCGCCTAGATGTGAACCCTTTGCTGCCAAGATGCTGACACCTGCGAGCTGACCATCATGAAGCTGTTCCATTCCTTTCAACACTAATAATCAATGTTATTTCATTTTCAACCGTTTAGATATTCCCCAAGTTAAGGGTCAATATTTTAAAACTGTACTTTTATTTCTCATTTCATGCTATTATTCAATAAAGTTAAGGAATATCCCTTTTGTTCTTTTATTTGTGTCAACAAACATATATTTAGATTTAATAAAGACTTCAAATACAGAGTTCTACCCACAACGAATAAGACTTTACTAACAAGCAAAAAAAACTTTTAAAAAATCGATTTGAATTGGTAGGATTTTTTTTAGAATTCTGTTTATTCCTTTGCCAAGTCTCATCCTTTATACATGATATACTGCTAAAGAAAGTAAAAACATTTAAAACTTTATATATTTAGTTAAACTTTAGTTAAACAGGGCGCTGAGGTGTTTGATCATGTAGGACTAAATATGTAAGCGTGTAACACATTTGTGCGTCCTCATTATCTGTGAATTGATCATTTCTATATACCTGTTTGTCATTCTTGTCTGAAGGAGAGACTGATAGGTTATTGGTGGACCCTGAAGAAGGGAAGAAATGAAATATTATTTTTAAATGCATTCAACAGAATTCGTAAAGGTTATGAATTTCCCAAATTTTTGGCCATTTGAAATAAAAAAAAAGTTAGCCCAGCAGAATGCTAAGTTACACAATCATCCCAGGAGACAGAAGAAATTGGATAAAATCAAAGTATTCACTTCCATCTAAATTTTAACTTCTGGTGATTTGGTTTGGCATTTTGTGAAGATTAATAAGTTTAATTCACGGTTTCGTTTGATGGCTTACCTTGTTAAAAGCAATTTAATCAGCTGTTTTAAAATGGTGGTTTGGTTTGGTATATTTACCTCAAAAAGGAGCAGACTGAGTTAATGTTATAAGTTTTATAACACAGAGTATAAGTTTTATAACACAGAGTATAAGTTTTATAACACAGAGTATAAGTTTTATAACACAGAGTATAAATGGAATTGGGATCAGAATTTTTGCATACACAATGTCACTTTCTTGTGTACAGGTTGTACCAAGAAACATGGGAATTGAGAACAAAGAAAACAGCCATGTTTCCTGAGTTTGTAATTTGTATACATAAATTTTCTTGTTTTACTTAGTAACTATCGTATACAGATAAAACATTAACAAACAAAATGTAAACATAGCAGACAAAAATCCTACTGATTACAGCTTTCTCAGTAAGTATTAATATATATATAAAAGAATTATTTAAAAAGACGATATCGAAATTCAATTCCCATATTTATTGTGACACCCTGTATGCAATAAACATATTCATTGAATATGCTATATTGCATACATCTAGAAACTGCTAGAGATACTGGGATTTAGAATGCAACAGCTCCAATCTCTATCAGTGCAGTTTCAAGGTATTTTGAACTGGGTGGTTTGGTTTTGTATATTTACCTTGGTAAGAGTAGTTTCTACCGAACTTGTTGGTGGCTGCTGCGCTGGTACTTTTAATATCAACCGGGGTTCATTCTATAAATATTTTATATTTTAAAGATGCAGCAGTTATGTTATGAAAAAAACATGACAAGTAAATGCAGGGTTACCCACAAAGGAAAGGACTGTAAAGACGACTTAAAAATCTTCAAACATGAAGTTTAAAATAAATCTTTTCTCTTGAATATGGTCTTTATAAATGGATTTAAGGAAAAAGACAGTATATATTCTGCACAGTCGTCTCTGAAGTCTTTGTGGGTCCCCCTGTATGTTATTTGGTTGCTTATAACTTTTGTTATGGTTTAGTTTTAAGCACTAAAAATTTTCAAAATGGTTTTAAAAGGTTCAATGATTAGCCATGCGTTATTATATCATTATATGCTCAATTCTTTTTCTTAATTTAGCTCACTTCAGGTAAAGACTTGAATATTTTCAAATTCAAATCTAAACATTGTTAAAAAATATTAGGGACACACAGGCTCATCAAGTAAACATTCAGGGTTTTTAAAGTTTTTAATGAAGTTGCATAAGTATTACACATGTTTATATTATACAACCCGTCAAAAGAAAATTTGCACATTTTTAGTTTTTCTTAGTTACACATCAGGGTATTAAAAATATTGCTAAACTTTTTGCATATTTAAAAATGGAACGGTTTTTTCAACAATGTATAATTTATCATTTTTGGAAATTTTTTTTGCAAACACTATTGGATTTGTCAAAAAAATTAATTTTGCAAGTTTGGAATTTTTTTGCTGATTTTAAAAGTAGAGAATAAGAGCTTTCCAATGATGTATCATTTGTCATATTTGGAATTAAACATGGGATTTAGAGGAGCCCCCCCCCCCTAACCTGATTTTCAAGTACCCCAGCAGGGATTGGGTTAAGAAAATCCTTAAATTAAGAATTGTTTACCTTATCTCTCCCATTATCTGGTTTTGTAACAATGTAATTATCTAAACATAATTGTTATACAGGGTGTCCCAATAAACATGGGAATTAAGAGACGACTTTAATATCGTCTTTGATTTCTGATAATTGATGAATGACAAAAAGTGCATCAAAAAAGATTGAAAGTCTAATTTTAGCTTTCCAAAATAAGGTTTACATTTTTTGATTCTTAAAAATTGATGGAGATATTAAACGTTTGAACAGCTTTGTTGAGTTTTAATAAACTGCAAACTGCACAATTTTCCTAATATCTCCCACATTCTGGAAAAAGTAGTTTTCGGTGTTAAATGTTTTAACTGTGATACTATAATATTATTTTTACGAAACAATCCCGCGTGGAACAAACAAAGACGATTTAGAAGTCGTCATTCAATTCCCATGTTTACTGGGACACCCTGTATTGTATCAATGAAAAATGTAATCTAATAAGTCAAAAAATAAATGTTTTGAGGTAAAAATACTTCAACTGCCTAATACCCAGCAAACATTTAGTTTCTGTACTGCAATGGCGAACATTTGGAGGAGTTATCGAAAAATATTTTGTAAATATGCCAATGGATCGAACATTGATGTTTGTCTCCATCTATCCCTATCAAGTACTTTATATCTAACCGCCACGTTGAAGTTGAAACTTCACCCTTTGATGTCGGGGTATTGTCAAAAATTGGATTATTGTCCGGCATAGATTTAAATGTTTGCTGGATAGCTTTAAATATCAACAAACAAATTTATTTATTCTATCTATTAAACTATTTTAGGCAGAGGCATATTCAGGAATTTTAAAAGGGGGGCTTACATTTTTTTCACCACCCGTTGGGACCTGAAAACCCCATGAAAAAATATATATATTTTACTAGTATAGGAGTTGGACTAAGCTTCAATAGCCCCACCCCCTTGAATACGCCTCAGAATTAGGGCTACCTGGTACAAGAAACTGGTTAGGCACTGTGTTGAAAGCATAATCTAAACTTTCATCATCTTTATTTTCTAGAAGGTAGTCCAGAACATCTGTATTTACTGTATTGTCGTCAACATAACTATCTGGAAATCTAACTAGCTTATTTGACGGATTCCGTTGTCCGTATATACTTTCCGGACTATAGAGAGCCGGGTTGATTTTTGAATTAGAATAAATGTTAGTTTCCACAAGACTGTTTTGAACACTTCGTTTTCGATTGTACTCCTGGGTATAGTAGTCTAGTAGTTCATCTAGGTGCTGAGAGTAACTAAAAACAGACGCCATTGAAATATTCTTAAAATGCAATAAAAAACTTAATCGTTAATTTGTACATCAAAAAGTTTTAAATATAATTAAACCAAGCAAAAAGTTTACACTATTTAGTATCTTAACAAAGTTTTTTCACTGAAAATCCGAAAAGCTGTTTGTAAAACTTGGCATATAGCAGTACATTGTACAATGCACGACAGCCAGAACAGTACCGTACAATTGCAAGCTATAGACAAAACTCTAAACAAAACTTTACAACACATTTTCCAAACACAATTCTTCATGTACATTAAATTATCAATTTAGAAATTCAATCACCAAGTTCCAAAATTAAAAGTAAATTTTAAAAAAATTGATTATTTGAAGTTAACGGAAAATTAAAATGTCAGACAGTAAAATTATTTTAATTTCAAGACGATCTGAACCTGCTGGTTGGGAGCTCGTTTGTTCTTGTGTACTGTAATTCAGGTATATTCGGTACGTAGGGATTCGTTCTCGTGTACAATTCAGCTGTGTTCGGTACATAAGGGTTGCGGCTGTAAAACTGTACAGTTTGCATACAATCAATTAAAGATTGGTAGATTGTTAATGGAACTAATGAATTGGATTAACAAATAACAGATCAGTAAAAAGGGTGACAGGTTTCAGATTAGATTAGTGGAAAGTGGATCAAACATTTAAAAACTGTAATGATATAAAAATTCAAAATAAATTGAACACAAGCGCTTATTTTATATTCTCAATATCTTTGAAGCCGAATGGTATATAATTTTAATTTTTTGATTTACTTGATACTTGAATAAGTAGGTTTACAATCTGTTAAGCTTTAATAAATAAAAAATTTGAGTTTGAAGAAAGTAATCAGTTTCCTTATAAACAATATTTTATGATAATGCAAGCAAGGAATGTTAAAGGGATTGAAAACGTAATTTTAAGTAACCCTCTATTGACAGAGGGACATGTCCGATTCAAAACGATCCCCTTTAAAAAATGTTAAGTCTAAATGATAGAAATCTATGTATCTAAATACTGATTATATTTATTTTTTAGCCAAAAAAACGCCGTTATATTCAACATTATTGATAAGATTAGTATACAAAGGTATTATACTGCGAATCAGAATTTCCCATTTCCAATGGAGGATCGCTAAAAATGACTACGACCTGCAGTTCCTTTCAAGGATGATGAATCAGTTGATGAGAAGTTTAAAGGATTTTGACGGATAAATGAAATGAAGGTTAATTAATCAATTAATGATGTTTGTGTATGTTCTGCTCCTGTGTACTTGTGTCGTAATCTGATCAAACACCATTTAATCCAGAAATAATTAAAAATCGTCGGAGCAGACAAATTTCTGAAATCACTCCAGATCTGTCACTTTCCAAATATATACATGTTTTTCTTTAGCTTCCTGTCTTCCTGTATTATTGTCTTTATGTCTAACTTTCTTCTTGTCTTCCTATACTTCTGGATTTCTGTCTTACTAACTTCATGTCTTCCTTTCTTCCTGTCTACATGTCCAATTAGCTCCCTGTGTTCATATCCTATAATCTTCCTGTCTTCCTGTCTACCAATCTTCCTATCTTTTGATCTTCCTGTTTTAATGAATTTCTGTTTTCCTTTCTTCCTATCTTCCTATTTATATGCCTGTCTTCCAGTCTACCTATCTTCCATTCTTCCTGTCTTCCTGTCTTCCTGTCTTCCTTCTTCCTGTCTTTCTATCCCAAAGTCTTCCTATCTTTATGCCTTCTTGTTTTTCTGATTTCCTTTCTTCCTGTTTTCCTGTCTTACTTTCTTCCTATCTTCCCGTATTCCTTTCTTTCTTACTTCGTTTTTTCCTGCTTTCCTTTCTCCCTATCTTACTGTCTTCTTTTCTTCCTGTCTTCAGGTCTTCAGGCCTTCAGGTCTTCATGTCTTCAGTTCTTCCTATCTTCCTATCTTCCTGTCTTCCTAGCCTATTATTTTTCTGTCTACCTATCTGCCTATCTTTCTATCTTCGTGTCTTCATTTGTTTCTGTCTACCTGTCTTCCTTTTATCTGGACTTCTTGTCTTTCTGTCTTTGTCCTGTCTTCCTGGCTTCCTGTCTTTGTCCTGTCTTCATGTCTGCCTGTCTTTCTGTCTTTGTCCTGTCTTCCTGGCTTCCTGTCTTTTTCATGTCTTCCTATCTTTGTCCTGTCTTCCTGTCTTTGTCCTGTCTTCCTGTCTTTGTCCTGTCTTCCTGTCTTAGTCCTGTCTTCCTGTCTTCCTGTCTTTGTCCTGACTTCATGTCTTCCTGTCTTCCTGTCTTCCTGTCTTTGTCCTGTCTATATGTCTTTGTCCTGTCTTCCTGTCTTTCTCCTGTCTATCGACAATTTTCCTGTCTTAATGTCTTTCCTTTTTTTTCAATAATACATGAACATATTTAAATGGTTTCCTAGTTGAGGGCAATCTAAGCATTCTTCTATATGGTTGAAACTAGTGCTCCCTCCTTCATATACTGGAGCATATACTCCCCCACCTTAAATATATTTGGTATATTCTTCTGTATCGTTGAAACTAGTGCTCCCTCCTTCATATACTGGAGCATATACTCCCCCACCTTAAATATATTTGGTATATTCTTCTGTATGGTTTAAACTAGTACTCCCTCCTTAATATAATGGAGTATATACTCCCCCCCCCTAAATATATTTACATTCGTTTTCTATATGCATAAAACTTGTACTCCCACCTTCATATACTGGAGTATACACTCCCTCCTTCATATACTGTAGTATATACACTCCAATCTAACTAAAGTGGTGATTATATGTTGATTATAAAGACCTAACCGCAAAGGCCGAATACATTTTTATCAAATAACCCAATTTTGTGTAATGTACAGTGATAACCAGAATATTATAGAAAACGTGTTAAAGCAATTCTGAAGTGCATTTGATGTTGTTATAAAGTGAATAGCTTTACTAGTAAGTTATTTAATCACTTATAAAGTGAATGACTCTGTTTACACCACAAAGTTGCTGGGTCTTATGTTCATTGGACTATTTTGAGTCATACCTTAAGCCTAAAAGTCGTTTTCCTATTTCAGGGTTATCTGGTTCTGACTGTATTAAATATGTGAGACTTCTTAACATATGATAATAAAACTGTAATAATGTACATTTTTCATTTAATCATTATATATGTAAAAATGTGTGTTTTAAAAAAAAAAGTGAGTGTATTAAACTCCTAAATGTATTGTATACCATGTGAACCAATTTATAACCATATAAAAAAAACCATGAACATTAAACAAAAACATTCTGTGGTTTTTAATATATACACGTAAAGATGTATATGTAGATTTGAGACCAAATGAACCCTTGAAATTGAAAATTTTGATTATGAACTAGAGAAATTCAATGTTTAAAATATCAAAAGTCTACGACAATAGGTTTGTAACAGAAAAAGACATAGAAACTAAGAGTACTAAATTATTTTTGTTATTAAAAATGTAATTGCTACCTTGATGTAGAAAATTATTAAAAACTCCCGAATTCTTAGAATAAGATTGATCTTGTAGGTTTAATCCTTCATCGACAGATACACTACAATAATATGTAATTAAATGCAATAAAATGAAATTGTAGAATTTATATATTGTATGTTTGGCGGATTTTTAGTAATGTCAATTTGGTAATGACAATTTGGTAAGCTGACAATCATAAAATTATATCAAATCATATCATATCATATCATATCATATCATATCATATCATATCATATCATATCATATCATTTCACATCATATCATATTATATCATATCATTTATATCAAATTATATCAAATCATGTCATACCATTTCAAATCATATTATATCACATCATCATATCATTGCATACAAACTTTTGCCATGTAATTATATATCTCTTATGATTTAACATCATATGTTATTTTATCTCATATAAAACATGTTTTATGTCAGATCCATGCAAAAAAAGTGGAATTCTCCTTGTATCTTTTTATTTTGAAATGTCGCTATATGGATTTTATATAATTTACAACTAAACTATTTCTAAAAAATTGTACTAATCATTTTTAAAGAATTATCAGTTGCAACATAGATTACAAATTACAAACTCCTTAAAATTTAATTGTATTAATATTTAATATTAGAGGAACTTTTAAGATTGATCAACTTGAATTGTTGTTTCTCTTTGGAAGTCTATTGTTGATTTCTGATGAACGCGGAAACAATGGAGTCTGAAAACTCCGGTTTAATTTCAAGTACCGGGCCGATTTTGAACCTGCTAGAGAAAGCTGTACAATACTAATATATGTACAGGCAATATAAGGCAAAACTGGACAGTATAGCAAATTGAAAATCTAATTTTAGTAAAATTTAAGTGAGAGGGCATTGTGAGATTTCAACACTGTTTTAATAAAAAACGATCCGTTCGACATATTCCATGTTGTTGATCAGAAAGAGAATCATAAGGTTCCGATGTGAATAGAAAATGTCCCCCATTTTAAATGTGAAGGGGCAAAGAAACTTCCTTTAATATAGTTTGAAGTAATTCATTCACCTTCTGGTGTAAGATTTCTGAATCTTAGTTGGGAAGAGCTCTGTTGGGAAGAAGTTAAACAAGGTTTGTATTTCAAATATCAACGCATCCTTTAGTACCATACCTGGATATATCAATAAATAAATCAATTAATCAATTAATCCATTAGTCAATTAATCCATTTAATCAATTAATCTATTTATAAATTAATCCATTAATCAATTAATCCATTTATCAATTAATCCATATATCAATTAATCCATTTTTAAATTAATCCATATATCAATTAATGCATAAATCATTTCATCCATAAATAGATTAATACATTAATTAATCCATTAATCAATCAATTAATTAATTAATCAATTAATTAATTGATCAATTAATTAATTAATCAATTAATCCATTAATCCACTACTTAATTAATCCATTAATCAATTAATCAATTAATCAATTAATCAATTAATCAATAATTAATTTATCCATTTATCACTTAATCAATTAAGAAATTAAGAAATTAAGAAATTAGCCAAAAATTAAATTTTCACTGTTTTTAAGATTTTCAAGATTTAACGTTAAAACTATTTTTATTGATTAATTCAAATTTTATTTTTTTAATATTAAAAAAGTTATTTTTATTCTTGTTATTTAACATTTTAGAAAATTGGTAACCCAAGAAGTTGGTCGTTTAATAATTAAATAAAGAGTGTTAATAATAAAAATTTAATACTTTCAAGGTTTAATGTCAATACAAACTTCAAGTGATATAAAAGTTGTGAGAAACTAATTAGAAATAAAGAATTAAAATGTTACCCAAGAAAAGTATAGTTTTGACTGCAAGTAGAAGTAAAGGGAAAATTCCCACCGTTAGAACACCTCTGGTACCTTTAAAGGGACTGTAGAAGTAATTTCAAACAATGAGTTACATGTCTGGTTCACAACGGTACCCTTCAAACCTTTGCCGTTGCAATGATGTAGATATCCTTGTTAATCTGTCTGAAAATTACAAATGTTACACCGCGGTTTCCTTGGAAGAAAGTTAGCAGAAAAATGATGATCAGAGAATAGTTTAAAGGGTACCGTTGTGAATCGGGCATATAACTAAATAAAGGGTCATTTGAAATTATGTCGACAGTTTAAAAAAGGATTAATCATGAAAAAAATAGATTTTTATTCTTTGTCACCCCCAAGGAGAATTGAATAGAAGGATGGGACGACAGGGTTTTCGTACACATTGCTGTGACGTTTTTGGACTGCTGAAGAACTAGTTTTTGCGTAACAACAATAATAAAGATTGTAAGCAATAACACAAATGATAAACAGACATCTGGCATCTCTGGCGCGTTAGAAGAAGATTCACCGTATACGAACTCATGTTTGTTTACATTAGATCGGCTGCCTTCGTTATTGTTGTTACGCAAAAACTAGTTCTTCAGCAGGCCAAAAACGTCACAGCAAAGTGTACGGAAACCCTATCGCCCCCTCCTTCTCATTTGGTCCAGCCGTTTGGCCGGCCAGAGGGAACCTATATACGAATGTCTTGTTTTATTATATAGAAGATAATTAAACTTCAGAATTGTTTCACCAAAAGTACATCCATCCTTATTGGCATAAATATTTTACAAGGGCGTATACAGGATCATAATCAGGATCAGCATGGCTTATGAAGCTTCATTTCCCCCTTTTCACTAAATAGTCTTTGCCACAAACTCAAATTGTCTACAACATTGCAAAGATATAAGGATAGGACAATTTGAGTTTGTGGCAAAAACTAGGGCTGGGCACGTTCCGACCTTTTCTAGCCGTTTCTTCAACGGTTTGTTCCCACCGGTAAAATAGAAAAATTTCAGGTAGCCATTAGTTTTAAAGGTAAAAGCGGAACGTTCGTTTTGTTTATGGTATTTTCCGTTACCATTAGTTTACGTTTTCAATGTTATTAACGGCAAAAACCGAAAACTTTTCTGCCGTTAACAGTTGTGTTTTTTTGCAAAAAGTTTCGTTAAAGTTTTGTTAAATCGTTAACGTTGTAAGCTGTTAACGGTTGTTTTATCTTTTGCCAAAACTCCGAAATTTTCATAAAAAATTGTTAATTGGATTTACGGTTTACGGTACCAGCCGTCACCAAATTGCAAAAACATCTTCAAAAGATCCATCATATAAATAGTTGAGGGAGGGGACTGAAAACGACATTTAAAATCATCAAAATACGTTAAAAAATAATGAAAGTTGCAGTTCTAAAAAACCCACCCGTTTCCTTTTCGTTTTCAACCGTTAAATTTTTTTCAAAAACGGCTAATCCGTTTCACTAACGATTTAAAAGTTAACGGGTTCTGACGTTCATTAACGTACTCTTCCCTAGCAAAAGCTCAGTTTCTTTACATATATGTTCTTTACCTAAAAAATCGATGAATGCTCTGTCCTGGATTTCTGCTAACCCTGCTTCCATTCTGAGAAGCCTTTAAGAAAATTATTTACATGGTTTTCCAAAAAAAAGTTTATTTATTTATTAATATTTGAAATTTTTAAAAATCTATTGATGAGAATTCGTTCATTTTTTATTGTTCTTTTTTAAAAGCCCAAAAGGGCTTAAAGGGACTGTAAAGGAAAAATGAAAGGGGGTATAGGATGAAACCTGAGAATATCAGCTTTTATCCTATACCCCTTTCATTTTTCCTTTACAGTTCCTTTAAGATATATAAAGAATAAATATCTAAGATAGACTAAAAACGATTAATTATTAACTCACCATTATTTTCTGTCCGTCATTTTAAATAATATGATAATTTATCTTCATTCTGAAAAAAAAACACTTTATTTTTGTGCCTTGTTGAAAAAACCTTTTTTTTCTTTTTATAAAACTAACGAAAGTAAATTAGAATGAACATTTTAACAGTAAAAGCACTGGGTTAATTAAGTGTCGGTTCTAACTCCTTAATTAAGCAGACAAGCTTAATTGTTTTTTAAACTATTAAAATATAATGACTCGGCATAAAACTCCCATAGTCCCTGCAGCCTTTACTCTGTTCGTTGAGAAAACAAAGCCGATTAAAATTTCACATTGACAAAAGTAATTCTCACAATTATATTTTTAGTCAATTTTTGTTTTATATTTCATAAAAATCCAACAATCAATTGTTTTTTGTATTCATATAGCATATATGTTCACATGTTTATATTTTTCTATAGTTGCATATTCACATAGTTATATGATTGACCAGGCCCACTTTGAAGATACATGAAATGTACACTATTTATCCATTTCCATAACTGATATTTATCATTCTACACATCTTGTTATACTTACATAATTTATATTCTATTATATTTAGTATCCATATAATACAATATACAATATACAACACATACATAACATATATATATTTACATAATATATATCATGTATCCATGTACATAAACATGTTTTACATGGTGGCTTCATGTTATATTATATATGTATTTTGACCCCCTGTCAAAAATAAGTTTAAGTGAGGGGTTTATGTATATATTTATTTTGACCCCTCACTTAAACTTATTTTTGACATTTGTCATTTAGAATTTCTTTTTGCTAAACACATCACAATGTAACCAATTATAAACCATACACAGATTCAATGCCAAAAGATGTTAAACTGCGCGTAATTACAAAATATCCGTCAAGTCATTGGTTTAAGCCTCATTAACAATTCTAATTGGCATCTTAATTTCTCACGAGTAGAATATAAGATTGGCAAGGTTTCTCACCAGCTTGTAAACGTTACATACAGGGTACAATACAATGACAGTAATTTTATAGTAAAATTGACTTCTAAGTAAAAGATTTTGTTAACAAAACAAAAAATGCAACTAGTCTGTAATATATTATACACTAACTGAAAAATTAGAATTTTGAAGAAAAAAAATTGGTAAAAAATGTTAACCTTTAAAAAATATACAGCCAAATATAAATATATATATATTTATATGAGCGAAGAGCTTTATTATATAGAAAAGAGGAAGAAGACTCAAAATTTATCACCATTTACCAATTGTCATATTTCTTGAGACAAACTGCATTTGCCGCGTGTGTCACGTGTGTATATTGCCTTTAGCCGAATGCGGGAAGATAGTGATTCTCGTTAGCCGGCATACGCATTTGACAATAAAGGAACACCTAACGTTTTCCCCCTGGGGTAACAGAGTAAGTAACATATCCCCCAAAATTAACCGTAACAACGCATTTTTGAAATTACACGGGCAACATCCGTTAATCGATAAAATTGTTCAAGAAACATTCAAATCGTTTAAACTTAAATGTTTTCTTGTGAGAAGAAATATCGAATTTTTTTCATTTATCTTAAGAACATTTTTAAAAAGTAAAAATGTTTTTAATTCTTGACCTAAACCATTTTCCTTTTATATCGTTCGTTCTACAACAAAACATTATTCAGAAAATTATTCAGAACATTGTTCAGAAAATTGTTCGTTCATGAAAATCGTTAGTTCAGTAAAAGGTCGGGTTGGGTTTTGAATTTTTCGTTTGTTTACGAAAAACATGACATTTACAATTCCATTTAAGATTTTAGTAAAGTCTTTTAAGAAACAGGAAGCGTGGTGGGAACTCATTCACTTAATTCAAAAATAGATAATAAAGATTTAGTAAATGTTTTTCATAAATTAATTAATTTGTAAATATATCTAAAGTTTTATTTATGTTCAATCAGATATTATATAACCCAATTCAATCTTTTGAAATAATTTTAACTTGCTTCATTATATAATAATGATATGATTACTAAAATATTTTAGACAATTTGAACCTTTTAATATCTTAAATAGATCTTTTAATATCTTAAATAGATCTTTTAATATCTTAAATAGATCTTTTAATATCTTAAATAGATCTTTTAATATCTTAAATAGATCTTTTTTAATTAAAAATTGTTATATTTTCTCATCCTTATAAAGTTTAAATTAGTTCTTTAAAGTTTCCTTATTTTTAAAATTTCCATTAGTTTTAGTATAGTTCTACGATTTTTTTTATTAACCTCTATGACAAAATGCCAAAAAAGGATTCACAACATTTCTCTCTGATTTTTATCCTTATTATATTAAAACAACATTTTAAAGGTTTATACAGCAATAAACAAGAATGGAAATGTCTGAGCAATGTAAGCAAGTATTCTGCTATTTTACTATTTATAGTTTAAGGTTTTAAGGATCTTTCAATAAGAACAGCCTTGGCAGAAATGAAATTTTAGGAGGCTTTGATATGCTTCTTCAAAAATATAACTCATATGTATAAGTATATTTNGTGGATACATACAAATAGAATACGTGAGATACAGAGGATACACATTACACATATGTATACATCCATGTAGGTTGAAAGGGATACAGTGGATACAGGATCATAGTAAACGTGAGATACAGAGGATACACATTACACATATGTATACATCCATGTAGGTTGAATGCATGGGAATGGGAAAGAGTTGATACAAACAAATAGAATACATGGTATGCGGACTTGCAGAGAATGTGTCTAGATATATAAAGTTGTTATTTCTGTTTGTTTTGGTGTTTGCTTGTCTGTTTGTTTATTTGTCCGATCTTATCTGAGGAACCACTTGAAACCACGGTAATGTTCTTAGCTTGGTTTTGAGATTCTAAGTTGTGTGAATTGAATTACATATAGAATACAGATTATACATGCATAAAGAACACACGGGCAGCAGATAATACAAAATTTATAAAAGACGTATAGATGATATTACATGAAAGCTACTTTAATTGCATATGATATATGAGTGATTATAGAATACAAAGTGATATTGGGATTCTTTCATTTATTTATTTTTTATTTGAAATATTGATTTGTTTGTCTTTTTTAAATAATTTTTATGTTTATATCTAAAATCTTTTTTCGGTTCAATTTCACAAAATGTGTCCGCTAAGGCTGATAATACATGCTTAAATAGACAAAAAATATTTGACATTTTTAAATATAAAATTTTTGCAGGAAAAATTTTCTCTCTTGATTAAAAGGTTTTAAAGGACACAATATCCATATAAACTGTTTGATTCCAATAAACGTCAAAACTGCGGAACCGATCGGGCAAAAAAATGGCAATTTAACATGACCACAGGAAATGTATTTGATCGCTCAAATTTGAATTTTTTTTGCCTGGAATAAATTTTTTTGAATGCACCATTTTAAACATAAAAATACATATGAAAATTAGTTTTTTTAAGAAAACAAAAAAAATGGTAGTTGACAGAGCAACCTATAGATTGAAGTTACTAGCTAGCGCTTTAAATTGAAGCGTTCTAAAATGCTTGTTTTTAAGTAAATTTTTCAATTGAAACTTAAACGGAAAGTAAAATATTATGAGGATTAAAAATGTTAGGACAAAAACTGATAAAGAGAACAGTCATTGTTGAATAAACTTGGAAAAAATCTTCATTATCTTTTGATATTGTTTAAAATTTCAAAATTTTATTTTCCAATAATTTTCCTTGACATTTGATATAGATAAAGCCAAAATTCATAAACAATAATTAAATGTTAAAATCAATAACTATTAAGTATCTACTTCGAGTACGCATAGTAAACAGGAAAAGCAAAACAAAAACAGTGGGAACCAGAACAAAAGTGAAATAATCATTATCTTCTATTTTCTTTGATTATGCAGTACGAACAATTTTGACATTGTCAACGTGCGTCCTGAACCAATTCAAAAAAAGTGCACTGCACACACTAATTCTAGTTGATGGGTCAAATAGGCCTATGATAGGCCGGGTACTGTAAAAAGTCTGGCCGCGCCATCAACGTTGGGCCGGTCAAACCAGATCGACCAGCAAGCTTTGAAAGTAGGATACTCTCAGACAGGCTGACTGCTACAGCTTGCTGGTGAGCATAGACAACAGGAGGACCTTATAGGTTTGCAGAGAAGGATTAGCCATCTTATAGTTAGCCAGGCTTATGAGAAGGGAGTACTTCATGATCGAAGACGATAAAAAAGGTAAGGCTTTTTATCTGGCCTAAATATTTTTCAATCCAATCCAAGCCGAGTAGAAATGAAACTGCTGCCACGTAAAACTAAAGTATTTTTAAGATAGGATAGAAATCTGAAATGTTTTAAATCATAAATTCTTTCATTGAAGAGCTATATGAAAAAAGAAAGCCGAATTTATCATACTTGTGCGTAAAGTACTTGTACTGGTAAAGTCTCATTCATTCGACTTTAAACTAATAAAAAGGAGTGAAAATTAGTTTAAGACGGTTTTTATTTTATTTTCGAACATATCCCTATTTTGAAACAGTTACCACTTTTTAGCTCGTGACGCGCTCAAGGAACATCTCCTGATTTCGAGACTTTACTCAAATTCACATCAATGTAAATTTTCAAGCTGCACTTGATATAAAACAATCTCCATAGTATGATTTTTATTTTTAAAAACAATTTAATAATAGGTTTTAAGTGGCTTTAACTTAAAAAAATCTGGAATGTATTCGTTAAAAATATTCTTATTGTTTAATCCAAGGGTTTCAAGCTATCAAGGAAAAATGGTTGACAGTTTTGCCAATTACTTTTAAAAAAATCAAAGCCAAGAACAATTGTTTTATAGTTCTATGATTGATTGACAAGTATAAGCCAGCAGAAAAGTTTGCATTCCTTAGTGAGGTTAAATAAAAGGTGTTGCGACACTTTACAGTCGACCCAGTCTGGACAATTTATGCAATTTTTTATAGCAGTTTAGATCTATATGTACTTTCATTTTTAACACGGAAACTGTATTAGCTGCAAATACATTGCACTTAAAATAGTAAATTAGAGAGAAACATTTTTGCATTTGTTGTTCGATGGTTAATAAATAATTTGATTAAATTATCTATCAATTGAATCGGATTTTTATTGCGTGTAAAATATATTAGAGCTAGGGCTGTGCATGTAGGATTTTATGGTTATAGTTGAATTAACGTAGTTAATAGTTAATAATTAAAACGTATACATGCTTATCAAGTAATCTTAACAAAAAAAACTTTGTGGATTTTCTGTTCTCAAACGAAAATTCTTCGTAAATTTTCAAAAACTTCCCTTTCTCACAATTCTTTAGCTATAAGCAGATTTTTTCGCCTAATATTTCAATTTGGCAGTGAGTTATGCTTAGAATTAATGAAATCTTTCCTTAGTATCTCTCAATGGTTGGTTCACAATAGTACCGTTTAAAATTTTGACTGATCAAGGATGTCGGACTTATACTTATTAATCTAAAGGAACGCTTGAAATGATGTTAACACTTGAATTGGAAGCAGTTTATGCATATGACATATAAATGTTTACATTAGAATTTTTGAAGACTTTTTGGACATTGGATACTGACTATTCAGTATTTTCGTGGTGTACGTGTATCGTCAGATGTGTTTAGTTCACACTGTACGCTAGCGAACACTCTCGTGTCACGGCAATTCAAAAACTATTTGAGAGATAATCACACAGAGTTCTCCGCCCGTCATAATCATTTTAAGGTTTTAAATATAACGTTTTACATCAAAATTTGTCCCGGAGGAACACTTGCATTTACTCTTACAGAGTACAGTTCATTTTACTAATAATATAACAGTTATTTACATTTGCTAGAGAAGATTGACTGTAGATCTTGAGCAATATTTACATTTTCTAGAGAAGATTGACTGTAGATCTAGAGCAATATTTACATTTTCTAGAGAAGGTTGACTGTAGATCTAGAGCAATATTTACATTTGCTAGAGAAGATTGACTGTAGATCTAGAGCAATATTTACATTTTCTAGAGAAGATTGACTGTAGATCTAGAGCAATATGAAATGTTGCAACAATTTTGTTAAGAGTAGTTATCATCGCATTGGCCTTACACTTTTTACCGCTATTATTCTTGTGTGGCCTTGGCATGTTTATTTTATAACTATTAGCACTTCTATTTGCCCTTTTTTATAAGTAATTGACAGAATCCGCATCGATTTTTGCGTTAGAGCTTGCAATCTTTAAATCACTGTGATTTTTTGTTAAATTCGAAAAGCTTCCGTTTCTTAACTTTGCCCAGTCCTAATCGGAGCTATATTGTTTGAGGTAATAGGACACAGTTTAGGTCTATATAGCTTAATGCACTTGGTGATTATCTCAGAACCATTCAAACCGTTCGCAGAAATACTCGAAAAGCATTTAGTTTTTATCAAAATAATTTTGAATTAAGATTGATGAAAATTTGTGAGGATGATTTTTTCTGCTCGTCAATCTTTACTGCTGTACATGAATCTGTACATAGTCTCTGCTCTTGGAACATTTGGGTAAATTTTTTCACAGTTTATCGATCGATGAAAACTTCGGATACACAGAAAATGTCGTTTTCAAAGCCTTCTGATAATGTTATACTGCGGATATTTAATTTTTTATTAACTAAATATATGGAGCTCTTTAAAATGTAGCATATTTCATGACTATTTATTTATTTTTACAATTACCAAGATTTTGGTACAACAGTATAATAACAGTATGAAACCAATTGAAAAATCGCCAAGTCGACATTTTAGCAAATTCGTTCGATTTCTCCGAAGCTCTGGGTTGAACTATACTTAAACCTAATCAATATAAATATATCGATAAAAGTTTTTTTGTTAGAAATGTAAATAAATTATTATTATCACACTGTATTAATACGTTTAGATAAATTATTGACACCCTTACATATAGCTGAAGTTAAACCCCGCGATCGGCAGGATTCCCAACGCTCTAGCCCTCTCGTAGGTGAAGCGATCCCAAACAATCCGAGAAATTAGACTACGGAATCGAATTTTCTAATCCCTATATCCCTATGACCAATTGGTATAAACCTTTAATATTACAATCTCAAATTATTGTAACATAATTAATAGTTTGAATTATTTAAGGCCTACGACAAAGGATTGCAGACTTATTGGGATTAGAAAATTAGAGTTTGTAGCAAAGACTAAATTCCTTTCTAAAAACTTAATCTAAACATTTTCTTTCGTTGAACTAAGCCAAATTTTATTCTGAAAAAAATATAAAACGAACCAACGCATCGTTTTTTGGGGTCATTTTGTTCAAATGTTGGAACCCTTCGAGATCTTGTTTGTGTCTTTAAACCCCCCAACACTTTCAAAATTTAAAAAACGAAACAATTTATTGTCTATTACTGTCTATAAGCCTGAAAAAATTGCGTGGGAACCCAGCTTTGTCTGGAGTTTTCCTTATACAAATCAACTTACTCAACTTAGAACTTTTAAACATTCGCAAGATTCCTCAATCAAATATTCCTCAATCAAAATTTGATGCAAATTGATCCAGGGGTTCCGGAGTTGTGATCGCACACTCAAATAAAGAGACAGAAAACAGAGATTTCTATTTTATTTACATATATACTAGCTTGGGATCCCGTGTTGCCCAGGGTGCTCATAGCTTCTTACGTCGTTACCCGCAATTGGTCTTTATTTACAATTACATTTATTTTTCCCTGTAAAAATAGACCTACTTAACTTAGAATTTCATAACCAAGCTAAGAACATTCCCCTAGATAGAGTTGCTCAACCAAAATTCGAGGCAAATCGATCCAGGGGTTCCGGAGTTATGATATGACATTCAAACAAACAGACAGACAAACAAAGATTACTACTTTATATATATTTATATTTGAATATTTAGAGAGCAGTTAACGTTGATTCAACCATATCTAGAGAACTTTATTCATCCATCTCAACTTTGTATTGGAACTATACTTGGCAACTGGACAGACCAGGAATAAATTATTTGTTTTGCTATTTCCGTTTTTATGTTTTTTGAAAAAGATCGAAAAAGGAACCTAAAGCTTCATTTAAAGAGCACCGTAAATTGATTTAAATACAGGGTGTCCCAAGAAACCTGACAGTTGGTGAATGTGTATCTAAAAGGTGTCCCACGAAACATGACAGTTGGTGAATAGTTTTGAATGTCTTCTTCTATATACTATATTAGATATTAAAGACTTTTTGCAGTTTATTTAAAATATTTATTATTATTAATGTCGTGTTTCGTGGGACACCCTGTAGCTTAGAGACATTATTTGAAAAAAGTTAAAAGACGTCTTTCATTCTTAATCAAAGACATCTTTCAACTCTCAATTAAAGATTTTCTCCAAATCTGTTAATTTTTCTATATCACGATTCGAGATATTAATTATTAATCTACAGTGATAACTGGAAAACTCAGGGATAGAAAGACGACTTTTAGATTAATTTTTTACTTCAAGTGGTCCTATGAGCATTGTAATAACATAAAATAATATTGCTATAAAGTCGTCTTCCTAATTAGAGTTTTCTGGTTATCACTTTAATTTTTTCTATTTCTGTAATTTATTTTGATGGTAAATAATTTTTAAAAGTCGATATGAATTTGACGCTAAAATTCTGTTTTTATGCATATTATACATTCAGCTAACATTCAATTTTTAAAGGAAAGTAACATAGTGGAGAAGACCATCAAAATTAGGGTATACAAATAAGTATATTAATAATAAGTTTTATAGCTTGTTTGCCTTGAAAAATGTTGGCTATTACAATTTTCTTCAAATTCCTAAATTCAAACCGAAAATTCCAACAAAGAAATTGAGTTTTTGCCACAAACTCTGATTTTAGAATTCATATATTTTTGCAACCCAATGTTGTAGACCTTAGATATTTCAAAGTATGAATTCTGTTAGATCAAATAATCAAAGTTTAAAAGATCAAGTGTTTACACAATCAGGTTGAAAAGATATCGGGATTAGAAAATTTGCATTTGTGGCAAAGACTTAATTCCTTTATTTTTAATTTGAGTAAAATGAAAAGCAACAGTTAAAATCTAATTTCGTTACGAGCAGTAGCAGGGACGTATCACAAGACCTGCAGGATGTCCCACGAAACATAAATGGCGAATTGAAGTTCGTCTTTGATCTTTTAATAATTTGCGGCATTTATGTTAAACTTGATTTTGAAGAAATTCTAAAGTTAATAATTACAAAATATCCCTAAACTTGGCATTCCCAAAATATGGTCTGTCTGTGTTGTACTTTCAATATTAACGGAGATATAACGTATTTCGTTAAGATTTCGAGAATTTCTAATAGAATTTAAATCTGAACGAAATTCTTTATATCTCAGGTTATCTTAACAACACTAAAAAGGCAGACCACATTTAGGAAACGGAAGGACTAGGAGAATTTTGTGGTTATTGTTTTAAGAATCATACACGAGAAATTAGATTGACGACTGAATTTTAAAAACAAATCAAAAGTTCAATGACGACTTTTAAGTATATCCAACCATAGATTAATTAAAATAACAGATAGGACAGTAGATGTCGTCTTTTCCAGATTTAAGAGTTTTTCGTTCACATTAACCCAAACGCAGAAGCCCAAAGAAGTTAAGAGCAATCGGCGTAGAACGGACTTTTTCCGTAACTCCTTTGAACTTCTACCTCAGGGTTATTGAGCAGTGTACACAGACAGACCAGGTTTCCTCCATATACGTTGTTTTAAAACAACTAGTACTAATTAAAAATATTTGATTTGAATAATGTCAATAAAGAATGTTGTCTTCCTATTTCACAGTTTTGTGGATCTCACCTTTGGATTTGTTTAGATGTTACTAAACGCAGCTGATACCATTGGACTAAAGTCTGGAGCTGGTTTTGAATTCTGTCATCTGATTATAACCAACATAAATTATTTACAGGAAGCAAAAAACATCTAGAAAATAGTCATGATTGAACATTGGTTGAAAACTATCTCAACACTACTGATTAATCCTCTCAATTTATTTAATAATTCCTTAATTATCACTTTCTACGTATAAACTTCCATATTTCAAATATGAAATCCTTTTATTTTTGTTAATAACGCTGTGGATAATAAAGGAATGTAAGCCTAATTTTAAAGTACTCTAAACCTTTAGCTGATCATTAATGTGGAAGATATTTTCATTTTTCTAGGTTTAACAGTGTTAAATCTAGAAAATTCTTAAATGTTTTCATGCAGTAGAAATGCGTTAGTCACTTTCGTATAGAACCCACAATTGAAAACAATTAGTTTTCAAAGTTATAAACATTAATATCTAATTTACACTTGATCAGACAAATATTTTATAGGGTACTGTTGTGAATCGGGCATTCCCGTCTTTGCTTGAGGGTCACTTGAAATTACAATTACATTTTGTTTAATTTTTTTTAAAGGGACTGTAACGGAAAAATGAAAGGGGGTATATAGACTGAAACCTTTGAATCTCAGGGGTTGATTGAAACATGTGTCAAAGTTATACCAAAAAGATTTTGTATAATATTCGTAGTATTAAACAGATCATATTCAACAAATACGCAACCAATCTGAAAACAAAGATATCCCAGAGGAGCCTGAGAATCTCAGGTTTGGTCCTATTATAATTTTTTAATTTTTATTTTGCATTTTGAATAGATATAGTTGACAATATTATTTATGAGTCCGGAACATGTCACCAGAACTCCAACCAATATCAGTGCAGTATTATTGTCACGCGCCTTCGTATGTACCACGTGACAGGAACATCCGCTGTGTTATAGTTATCATTCAACTCCTGAGATTCTCAGGTTTCCGCTTATACCCCCTTTCATTTTTCCTTTATAGTCCCTTTAATAACTCAAAAAATAAACTTTTTTGCTTATTTGTCCTAGGATAAGTTAGAACAAAAATATTGCTTGTCAAAAAGGTATNCCCCAGTGTTGAGAAGATTTGTTCAAGCATGACCATAGTTTGGCATAGATATGGGATACATAGGATACATCCATGTAGGTTGAATGGGATACAGTGGATACAGGATCATAGAATACGTGAGATACAGAGGATACACATTACACATATGTATACATATCCATGTAGGTTGAATGGGATACAGTGGATACAGGATCATAAAATACATGAGATACAGAGGATACACATTACACATATGTATACATATCCATGTAGGTTGAAAGGGAAAAGTTTAATACACACAAATAGAATACATGATATACAGACTTGCAGATGAGGATGAGTCTAAATATATATTATAACGTTGCAATTTCTTTTTGTTTATTGAATACAGATTATACATGTATATAGAACACATGGGCAGCAGACTATACAAAATTTATAAAAGATCTATAGATGATATTACATAAAAGCTACTTTAAATGCATTTGATATATGAGTGCTAACAGAATACAAAGTGATATTGGGATTCTTTTTGGATTAGAAAACAGATTTTAATTTTTTTGTTTTTTATTTGAAATATTGATTTGTTTGTCTTTTTAACTCTGGGATTCAGGTTTAAAAACACTCATAAAGTATTTCCCGAATTTACTCGAGAAAATCGATGACAAATCTATTTCCTCTGATTTCAAGTACTTAAAGGGACTGTGAGCGTAATTTCCGATCAAATATGAATTATCAATATGTAAATAATTTAGAAAACTGGCTATTTTAAATTGTGGCTTCTCTAAAAAAGTGACTTGCGTATAGGGTTTCCAATCGAAATTTTTTTCACGAAAAGTTCGGGGAGGGTGGAAGTCTACCATGTTTTTCAATCTGGATTAAGGGGGGCATGCCCCTCCCTTAAAAAGGCTTGCCCCCCCTGTAGGGGGGGGGAGGGAGAAGTCCACCCTGTTTTGCAATTTAGCAATTCATGAATTCCTAGGAAAGGGGGTTTATTAAGTATTTTTAGATATTTTCACTATCAGTTCTGCCACTTATTATGATATAACAAAAATGACCTGTATTCATGCGAATATCATAAAAAAAATTCTGACTTAAATTTGTATTCATGCAAAATTTCGTGCAAAAAAAGAATTACTTTTAGTATGAATGCGCAATTTCGTGCAAAACTGGTTTCGTATTGATACGAAAATGATGAGGAATTTTGTGTAAAAAAAAGTCATTTCGTGCAAAACCACGAAACTGTTGCGCAAGAGAATTGACTTTTTCGTGGAAACCCTACTTGCGTATTTATGGTGGAAAACATTCGATCGATATAGGGTCACTTTAAATTACGCTTACAGTCCCTTTGAGAAGTATGAACGTTGTACTTACCATTTCGTAGATTTGTTTTATCAATAGTCATAGTTGCAGAAGAAACTTGCCGTCAGAGGGAACGTTTTGATCCAACATCAATAAAACCCCAAAAAAGTCCGTCCGAGATTAACAACGGTATCCTTTAAGCTTTTAATGTAAAAGATATGGCAGTTTTCTAGTGAACCATGCATTCATAATCAGACAAAGATTTTAAAAATATCATTGTGAATTGGAAAAGGTCCCTTTAAAATTTGGGATGAACTTCATATTACGTTTACTGTTCCTTTAATTAGGGCTGATGATACATACAGGTTAGAGTCAAGGGCATAGACATAAGTAGGTTAATGTTATACATATATACAGGTTAGAGTCAAAGGTATAGACACAGGTAGGTTAATAATAGACATATATACAGGTTAGAGTCAAGGGTATAGACACAGGTAGGTAAATATCAGACATATATACAGGTTTAGAGTCAAGAATATAAACACAGGCAGGTTAATATTAGACATATATACAGGTTAGAGTCAAGGGTATAGACACAGGTAGGTTAATATTAGACATATATACAGGTTAGAGTCAAGGGAATAGACACAGGTTGGTTAATATTAGACATATATATACAGAATAGAGTAAAGGGTATAGACCTAGATAGGTTAATATTAGACATATATACAGGTTTAGAGTCAAGAATATAGACAGAGTTAGCTGGTAGGTTAATGTATATACTATAAGTATACAGGGTAAACAGAAAACTTTTTACATGTTTTTATCAATTCCATAATTTTTGGTTAATTAGATTTTCTTGGAATATGATATTTTACTGCACTTATCTATCTACAAATCATAACACAATTTAAAATATGCATATTTTGATTTATGAATTACTCATGAAACCAAATAAAAACCCTGAATATATTTATTTAGGAGTGTAAGTATATATAATCACAAGTACAAGAGAACTACAAGGTAACCAGGCACTTTAACTTATAGAAATATTAGAAAATAAGCTTTTAGGGCGCTTCGCGCTTCTTTTCAAGTAAAAATTTTGGCTTTTAATTTTTGCTTTAGTGGTAGCTTTGCGATGATAAAAAATTGCGTATTTTCCTCAGGCAAAACTTTTCAAATTTGACCGTTTAAGCCCTTTCCTAGCTGGGGTCATGTTAAATGTTTTGGTCCGAATGGTAAAGCTGGTTTAAGTAAATTGGATATAAACAAGCAGGCCACACATATACACCACACTTGTATGCGATTCCATTAGCTCCTGATCCAATCAGGGTTCAGTCATGTGTTTGGTGTCTATTTTGAACCAATAGCTAGAAATTGCATGGCAGTATCGTTTATCTATCTATCTCATGATCCAACTAGAGATAAATCCTTATATTGAGGCTACACAGTAAATGGAATTATTAAAATCTACTGAAACTGCTGTGACATATGTATATAGAAGAAACTTAACACTTGCCCTGAACTTTAATTTTCTAATCCCTATATCTTTGCAATCAAACCTCCTATTGCTCGTATTTAAAGCTATGATTTCTGCTAGAACGTTTAAAATGAAACTTTCTAAATATCGAAGTTTTCCGATTTCAAGTTTCAAATCTGTAAAGGAATCAGTATGCTAGAGTTGAGGCAATGTTTATTTTCTTAATTCTTAATTTGATAGTATTTCACTTATAACTGGAAAATAACTTTGAGTCGTTTTCCTATTTAAAAAACAAACAAAAGGTTTTAATCATATGTTAATACAGGAACATCTGCTTTGTTCTCTTTTAGTTTGTCAGATTAATCATGTTATAATGCTTTTAAACTTGTAAAAAACAGTATTTAAAAATATTTTTAGAAATAGGAGACTTAAGATAAAACATTTATGTACACTGAAAGGTGTTCCCAGAGACAGATCAGATTCACTAAAGGTATTTTAAACTAAAAAGAGAAAGAAAACTAGAAATATTAAAAAAAATTTAAAAAACCGTTTGCTTATGAGAATAATATTTTTTCAAAACCGTTTCGTATCGTGCCCTGGTATCAAAAAATACCCTCCAAGTATATACTCCAGATTTCGTTCTGCAGAGCTGGGCCCCAAGCATATTCTAGCCGCAGTACTCCCCTAATCTGTCCTAGCCGCATAGCTTGGTCCCCTTACGGCCTATAACGGCATCTGAGACGGCCTTACCAAAACTACATAATTAAAGAAAAATCTAAATAAATACTTTATTTTAAACTTTTCCGGGAAATTTGGGAAGCTCCCATCCCATCTAAAGAAAACTGGAATTGAAAAGTTCCCAAAAATGTTTTCCTAGGCTAATGATCTTGAAGGTATCCATGTACTTGTTGAGCACTTTACATTGATCTGGTATTTCAGGTATATCTCATAGAAAAAAAATATAAATCAAATGAAAATTAAATTACTTAATACGTTCCTCTTGAATATCCTACAAGGATATACCGTTAATTGAGAGATCAAGCATTTATCCGCAAATTTAATAGTGTTAACAATATGTTCCATTAGGGCCTCCAATAACGGAACATTTTGTTCTATTGGACCTCCTATAACGGAACAATATGTTCTATTAGGGCCTCCTATAACGGAACATTATGTTCTATTGGACCTCCTATAACGGAACATTATGTTCTATTGGACCTCCTATAACGGAACAATATGTTCTATAAGGACCTCCTATAACGGAACAATATGTTCTATTAGGGCCTCCTATAACGGAACATTATGTTCTATTGGACCTCCTATAACGAAACAATATGTTCTACAAGAACCTCCTATAACGGAACAATATGTTCTATTATGGCCTCCTACAACGGAACATTATGTTCTATTGGACCTCCTATAACGGAACAATATGTTCTATTATGGCCTCCTATAACGGAACATTATGTTCTATTGGACCTCCTATAACGGAACAATATGTTCTATTATGGCCTCCTATAACGGAACATTATGTTCTATTGGGCCTCCTATAACGGAACAATATGTTCTATTGGACCTCCTATAACGGAAAAATATGTTCTATTATGGCCTCCTATAACGGAACATTATGTTCTATTGGACCTCCTATAACGAAACAATATGTTCTACAAGAACCTCCTATAACGAAACAATATGTTCTATTGGACCTCCTATAAAGGAAAAATATGTTCTATTATGGCCTCCTATTACGGAACATTATGTTCTATTGGACCTCCTATAACGGAACAGTATGTTCTATTATGGCCTCCTATAACGGCACAATATGTTCAATTAGGGCCTCCTATAACGGAACAATATGTTCTTTTATGGCCTCCTATAACGGCACAATATGTTCTATTAGGGCCTCCTATAACGGAACGAATAAGGCTGGAGAGCGGATGATACCGTCTGGAACAGCCTACTCCACATTTTACCTTTTTGCGGAACAGTTTGGTCTGAAGTATACAATGAGGGAGGAGTATAGATGCAATGTGACCAATGAAACACTGTTTACCGGGGGCTGTAAACATCTAATAGGTTAATATACATTTTAAAGGATGGAAATGTTCGCCAAAAACTAAAGGACTGCAAAGCATGCAGAATTAAAAAACTTTAAACGTCTAAAGAAATAATTGACGAATCCATGCACTTTTGCATTGTTAATCCCTTGAAGTAGTAATCCGTTTTACGTATAAGATTAAGTTAATTCTTTTCTCGATATCTATAATTAGGACCGTCTAGTCTAAATTGATAATGAAAAAATCACTAATTATATGTGAGTCAGTTTTTTAATGGATTAAGCACTAAATCGCTTTAAACAGAAGTTCGACATTGATTTTAGGGCTATCGCATTCAAAATTCTTGGCCTCTTGTAGTTTGTTTAAATAAGTTTTTTTTAGATGACGAAATATTTGCGTTTATTCATTGTTCCAACAACTACATGTTCTACGGACCCAACAATACAGTTCTATTTAACAAAGTAAATTTGTTGCCTATATATGACTCGGGAACAACTTTAAGTAAGTAACAAAATTTTTATAATTATGATTTATAAATTTTTTTTAATATCTATTTTAAGTTTGCCCCCTGCCGGTCAAAAAAACTAATTTCTTCCAAATTATTCAACCTTTCAGCTTTGAGGTATTGTACAGGGATAATAAAAAAGTGGAAAAATGTTTGTCTTGTTTATTTCAAGTATATGTTCCTGTTAAAAATGATATATCGGTGCCGAAAAAAAANACTGATAATAATTTTTGAATTGTTTATTCAGAAACTAACATATCATTTGCCGATGTGGGACTTTACTCTTTTGGAGCATATTTCCAGGAACCTTTTCATAAGAAAATGAGAAAAGGTCAAAAATTAAATACTCTTTTAAGGGACTGTACGTTTAATTTTGACATAATAATAATTAATAATAACATTTTGCAATCTATTTCTTGCCCTTAGTAGTATTTAACAACCATGATTTAGCCTTTAAAAACAACTACATTTTAGCGCTTGATATAGCTTAACACCCACATTTTTAAATGCCTTTGATATTATTTAACAACCACTTCATTTATAGCCTTTGAAATTATTTAACAACCACCTTTTAGCCTTTGATATTATTCAACAACCACTTTTTGTCATTTGATAATATTTAACAAACACTTTTAAGACTTTTGATAATATTTAACAAACACTTTTAAGACTTTGATGTTATTTGACAACTACATTTTAGCCCCTGTTATTGACAACTACAGCTTAGTCCCTGTTATTTGACAACTTCAGTTTAGCCTCTGTTATTTGATAACTACAGTTTAGCCCCTGTTATTTGACAACTTCAGTTTAGCCTCTGTTATTTGACAACTTCAGTTTAGCCTCTGTTATTTGATAACTACAGTTTAGCCCCTGTTATTTGAAAGTGCGTCTCATTCTGCATGCTAGTGTTGTTTTCTCAAGATTTGAAAATATTTTATTAGTTTTTAATTATTTCTGTTTCCTTTGGTTTTATTTTAATTTACCATGTACACTTATCACTGCAAAAGGGCCTCTGATTCAAAAACAACCAGCAATGGTTAGAAAGGTCCTGGCTAAATTAAAATATAAAATTGAGCACTGTACTTGTAATTGTTTTTTATTAAAATATTTAGTCAAACATATGTATTTATCTATCTTACACGTCATAAATTTGTCATTACTTCACCATGAGCATACTCTGATTTCCTAATCCTATTATCTTTGCATCCTATTGTCCTTGACCTTGGATATTTCAAACTTTGAATTATTTTAGATAAAGTGATTGAATTTTATAATCCATATATCTTTGCAACCTATTATTGTAAGCCTTTGATATTTCAAACTTAGATTATGACATAACTGAATTCCTAGTTTAAAATAACAAAGGTTTACATTATCAAATACAAAAAAATTTCAGAAGATATTTTTATTTAGGGCCAAGTTAATGGCTGTAGAATACGAACCGGAAATAACTTCTATGGCACAGTTTTTAAAACAATCTAAACGAAAGGTAAAAAAAACAAAATAAAAATTTAAATATTTGAATTTCTATTTTAGATGCATATTAGCTACCATTACAAACTGGAGGAAAACTTTTATATTGATGTTATTAACGGACTAAAGTAAAAAAATATTATATTTTATTTATTTATTTATTTATTGTTTTATAGTGTCTTCTATAATATATTTAATTGCAGAAAATCTTTAATTCTTCACGTAAATATATTAATGTGTAATATTGCATTCAAACTTTATCCCGTAAATATATTAATGTGTAATATTGCATTCAAACTATATTAATGTGTAATATATTACATTCAAACTTTATCCCGTAAAGATATTAATGTGTAATATTGCATTCAAACTTTATCCCGTAAATATATTAATGTGTAATATATTACATTCAAACTTTATCCCGTAAAGATATTAATGTGTAATATTGCATTCAAACTATATCCCGTAAATTTATTAATTTGTAATATTGCATTCAAACTTTATCCCGTAAATATATTAATGTGTAATATATTACATTCAAACTTTATCCCGTAAATATACATAGAATATACTGTAATTCAATCATATATAGATAAAGAAATAACAACAACTATTTAAACATGAATTATCATATTGCATTTATATATATATATATTTATTATTTTTTGTTTAGGAAGCAAGGACGTTATGTCATTCGTAAGTAAGAAAATATTCTAGATTTAAATAAAGCTTCTTGCTAGAAATTATAAATATTTCTAAATGTTTAACCTTTTGGACAAAAAAACTTTGGTTTTAAGTTTGGAAACGAAATATTTTACCTTTTTAATCTAACTATCAATCGTTAATTCATAAATATCAATTGCTTGAATTTCTTTAAAGGAGATAGATTTTTGAATAAAAGGACTCTTTAAACTTTTCCTCAGAAACGAACGGGAGTGTTTTAAGTCTAACGTTTAGTTAAAATCATAAATGGGACTTGTGAGTTGTGAAGTGTTACGTTTAATATCGTAAACATTAACTTAGATTTTTTACACCTTCGCCTTTAGATTTAAAGGAATTGAGTCTTTGCCACAAACTATGATTTTCTAATCCCTTTATTTTTACAACCATAAACGATAGATATTTCAACTTTGAATTCTGCTAGATCAACCTATCTAATTTTTAAATATCAATTAAGTTTACAATATCAGGTTGTAAAGGGATTATAAACTTGGGTGTGATGGCAAAGATCCAATTCCTTTTGTACTGAAAATATTTGAATAAGTTGCATGCAAAAAAGTAAAATTTTTCTTTTTGTGGAAAGTAAACAATATTTTTTATTAACCTTATCAAAAGTGCCAAAAATGACATACATTCTTTCTCTTTAAGCATAATTTGCGTATTTACCCTTTAAGTGAACTTGAAAAGGCAGATTTCATCACTAAAAGAGGAGATTGCGTGGCGGTGGATTTAAACACAATGAGACACTTGATTACCCAACAACAGCTCAAGGAGGGAAAGGTAACAAACTTTATTATATCTGTAAAAATATGTTTGTTTTTCAAATACTCCAATTTATTTAAAGGTCAAAGGAATTGAATCTTTGCCACAAACTCAAATTTTCTAATCACAATACATCTTGCAACCTGATGGTGTAAACATTTAATATTTCAAAGAAAGATTATTATTATTTATAGTTTGAATTGTTGGTTGCAAAGATATAGGGATTAGAAAATCAGAGTTTGTGACAAAGTCTGAAGTCCTTCAAGCAAAATACCTAGTATGAAATTGTGGCTTCGTCTCTCCTCTAGTTTTGACTTTACGCCTGCAAGTATGTAAAAAGTGTTTTCGCGATGGAAATTTTAACTTTAAATTCCTTCAGAAAAAAAGCTTTAAAAATTCTTAAAAATTAAATCTAAAATTAATTTGACGTGAACCACTATATATTTATATTATAAATTCAAAAATAAAACATGAATAATAATAATAAACCTAATCCAAATCTGCTTTAGAAAGGGGTGGGATTATTTTTTCTTCAAAGTTTTAGAATAGTAGAAAAAATATTCTAGTGAAAAATCAATGAATGCATTATATATATATGATATGATAAACATGGATTTTAAATTTTTTAGTATATGGTAAAGGGGAATTATAGATAAGAAAAAGGGAATTAGGGGGTGGGGACTGGGGAGGTTATTGAGTATTAGTAACATGAAGAAGTAGAAATTATAGAAGCTAAGGAAAGGTAAATAAATAGGTAGGTAATGGTGTAGGAGTAGGAGAAGGAGTGGGAGAAGGAGAAGGAGAAGGAGAAGTAGTATAAGAATTAGTATGAGAAGTAGTAGTAGAAGGAGAAGAAGTAGGAGAAGGTGTAGAAGATGTAGTAGGAAAAGGAGAAGGAGATGTTTGTAGGAGAAGGAGTAGAAGATGTAGTAGAAGAAGGAGTAGAAGATGTAGTAGAAGAAGGAGTAAGAGAAGTAGCATAGTTTTTTTTTTGTATTTAAGGTAACCGTTTCTCTCTCTACCTTCGATGATGGCGGTATCTTTGTTCCTAAAATTATTAATGGTTGGTTATATAAACGGGAAGGAGAATATTTGGAAACAATTCAACGGTTTATAACACAACTCTGGGATTCAGGTTTAAAAACACTCATAAAGTATTTCCCGAATTTTCTCGAGAAAATGTTAATTTTAAACATTTCTTTTATATGACAAGTCTTTTTCCTCTGATCTCAAATACTGAAAGGGACTGTAAGCGTAATTTCAAGTGACCCTCCGTGCAAATATGGCAAGGTTTGATTCACAACGGTACCCTTAAGTTCTGAACAGCTTTTTCTGATCAAGTATAAATTATATCAATGTAAATGATTTAGAAAACTTTAGAGTTGCATAGCTTCTCTAAAAAATGATTTGAGTATCTATGTAGGAAAACATTGGATCACTTTTTAAACTAGTAAACGACAGTAACGTTAATATTAATTATCAGATAATGGTTTCAAGGGTATCGTTGTTAATCGGGAATGGCCATCTTTGAATATAGGGTCACTTTAAATTACGCTTACAGTCCCTTTGAGAAGTATGAACGTTGTACTTAACATTTCGCAGATTTGTTTTATCAATAGTTGCACAAGAAACTTGCCGTCAGAGGGACCGTTTTGATCCAACATTAATAAAACCCCAAAAAAGACCGTCCGCGATTAACAACGGCATGCTTTAAGATTTTAATGTAAAAGATATGGTAGTTTTCTAGTGAACCATGCATTCATGATCAGACAAAGCTTTTAAAAATATCATTGTGAATTGGAAAAGGTCCCTTTACAATTTGTAATGAACTTCATATTACGCTTACTGTCCCTTTAATTAGGGCTGATGATACATATACTGCGTATACACTATGGAAGAGCCCTCAAAGTGACTGAGACTGAATCTGAACCTGAACCCTTGTACATGGAGAGTTTATATCTTTGCTTCATTATTTACTTTTTTGGACTCCTTCTAGGCAAAGTCGTCTTCATTCAAAAAAACATGCTTTTATTGCATTAACAATTGAAAACAAACAGTGTTAGGCGATTATATCAATACAATGAAAACTACTTTTGATTAAAATTTTTATTTATATTAAGCTTTTGAACAGTATGTTTACACATATAACATAGAAGTCAAGAGAAGTTGTCAATTAAAAAAACTTCTCTTGTGAACTTTTAACTAAAAAAAAACTTTTAAACAGTCAAAACTTAAATTAAAAAATTCGTCTTCATTGTATTTATATAATCGCCTACTACTGTATTTAATCTAAATATAACATTTTCATATATCAATACACAATATGACAAGTACCAAAAAAAAAGAAAAAAAAGCTGTCGTCTTCCTTTTATTATCTAAAAATGTATTGATTGATTTAATATTTGTTGCAGATGTTAAACCGGAAAAAATGCAAAACCATTGACGGCATTTTTAAAAATAAAAAAGGAAGAAGAAAAAATTTTCTATTCTTAATATTTACAACTGCAAATAAATTAACATTGAGTATGTCGTATTTTTGATTTTAAGAAACATTTCTACTATTAATTTTTGTCATCTTAAAAATTTTGCTTTTTATAGACGATCTTTGGTATGAATTAGGTGGTGCTGCCTTTGCCTATGAGCATCATAAATTTAGAAAACAAGTTTTTCTCGTAGAACAGTTTAAAGAAGTTGAAAAAAAGAAAGAAATCAGTCAAATTGTTAAAGAAGATAGAGGATTGGAGAAAGATGTTGACCAAGTGAAAAAATCTAAAAAAGTTGTCCATGTTAAAACGATTAAAAGAGAAAATTCAAGGAAAACAATGAAATCTTCTATGAAACCTAATCAAATTAAAAAACCTGTCACTACATTTCGATACATTGAATAAATTTATCTTAGCTAAATATATCTATTATTTTGTTGGTTCGTGGATTTGGATTTTGTATCCAATGAATGTCGAAACTGCTAAACCGATCTGGCACAGACTTTGTGGAACCGAAGTTTAAATTTTTCCTCTAAATAAGTTGTATTTGTCAAAACAATTCCCCCCAAAAATTTCAGAAATTTACTAAAAAGCAGACAGTGCAAACGTCTCCAAATTAAACAAACATTTAAAGCAATAACTAAACTTATTGGATAAAATAAAATAACTAAACTTATATATTGGATAAAATAAAATAACTAAACTTATATATTGGATAAAATAAAATAACTAAACTTATATATTGGATAAAATAAAATAACTAAACTTATATTGGATAAAATAAAATAACTAAACTACAGGGCGGCCCAGGAAAAACTTAAAAACTTAAATTATTAAAACAGGATCGACTTGGAAGTGTCGCGATCCTTTGGGCTTTGATTTTACCGCGCGCTCTAGCTCACTTCTGCTTTTCTGTAGCTCTTTTTAGCACTTTGAAGCATTTGTTGTTAGCTTTAGTCTTTAAGAAGTAATTGGCAAAATTCTCATCGATTTCTGCTATCGAGTTTGAGACATTTAAATCAAAGTGATTAGGCGAGTTGAAAAATGTCGTTGAAATTTTTAATAATTTGCGTTATCATTCATTCATTCGTTAATCTACTTTAACACCTATGATTCTTATAACAATAATCATACATTAAGAATTCTGCTTAGACTCCAATTTCTTAAAGAATCCCAAAATATTCAAAATCTGAACAAAATTGTTTAAAGGATTTTATGTTGATTTTTTTATAAATAAGAACAGGTAGAGCTGGCGGTAAAAAGGCCGGTCCGTGTAAAAAAAAATATAAAATACCTCTTAAATTAACTCAATACTAAAGCTACAGATTTTTGAAAAGCCCTTGAAAAATGGTTTTAGTAACATGTGTCACATCATGATATTTGTCGAAAACAAATAAACTATACTACAGGGTGTCCCAAAAAACATGGGAATTCATTGACGAATTCGATTTCATCTTTTTTAAAATTAACATTGTAATACCTAATTTCAAAAGCCATAATATTAGTATGTCTGCTAGAGTTTTTATGAAAAGGGTAAAAGACTAAAGATTGTGTCTATAATGTCTCCGCAAGATGAACAGTGATGACGGACAAGTTTACTCTGTTTGTATACTCTAATTTTCTTGTTTTACTAAGTACAACCGAATGCAGTCAAAACATAAACAAACAAAATGTGAACATAGCAGCCGAAACTATTACAGGCTTTCTCAGTAGGTATCACTATACTAAATCAAAGAATTATTTAAAAAGACGATATCGAATTCGTCACTGAATTCCTATGTTTATTGGGACACCCTGTATAAGGCCTTTTTATAGGGTGGGGGGCAGGCTAGTATACATATTTCAGTATAGGCACATCAAATACTGAAAACCTTTAATATTTGTTCTGAAGCCATTATACTACTTTACTTTCTATAATCTATACAATTAGAAACACTCTGGAGTCATGCAGTCTTGGGTTTTTCTTTTGATTAAGTAAAAATAAGATGTTTGTGATTGCAATTGTTGCATGCAACATGAACCTGCATGGCGGCTTTTTTTCTAAAATGTTCTGGGCACTTTAATAGAAATAGATTAAATAGAAATAGCGAAGTTCTTTCCTACTTTTCTAAATTAAAAGAAAAAACGAGAATTTCTCTGTTTTCTGGAGAACATTTTAGTCATACAAATTAAAAATTAAAATAAATTCCTTATTTACAGTGTATTTTCACGGTAACAGATACAAGATACATAAAAAAATCCATAAATATTGAAACTTTTGGAAAGACGAAGAAAACATGACTTCAAAGAATACAATGAGCTTGGGAAGTCTATATGTAAGCATTTAATTTACAGCGGTAATCAGAAATCTCTGGAATAGGAAGTCAGCTTTTAGACGCAAGTTAAAACCTTAAATATAGACCAATAAACATGAGGCACAGCAGTTGTGCAGTGTAAACAGACACATTCTACAGTGATTTAATAACTTACTTGTAAAGCTATTTGCTTTGTAACAATATCAATGCACAATCCTATTCAATAGCTTTCTGGTTATCAATGTAAATTTTTAAATTTAGAAATTTTTGTAAAAAGACCAGATTAGAAAATACTTATTATTGTTTTTTTTTAAAGGGACTGTCAACGTTATCTTAAGTGAACCTCCACTTAAAGAGTGCCATTAAGAATTTACAGTTATATGACTCTGAGAAAAATAGTTTTTAGCCATTGTTTATTAGATGAAGGGTAAAAGGGTACTGTACTGTCTCTAAGAACCACTTTTATTTAAGAAAAACTTTATTTTGTTGACACCCCTTTAAAATATATTTTTAATTATAGTTACATAAATTGTAACACCAGTGATTGTATACAAAATGATATCTTAGGCATGGGGTAAGGTGACTAGCTATATATATTTAAAAAAGACTAGTAAATGATGGAAACCTAAAAAGACGGGGCTATTTGTTTAAATTTGATAAAAATTGTAAAGCTTTTTCAAAATCTTTTTTTGTACTTTTGTTATGATTTTTAGATACTTAAAATAATTTAAATGTAAGCAAAATGCAAAAGAGTTCAAAGGTCACTTAAAGTATTTACTTTTAAATTTGAACCAGAAAAAATGGCAGTTTAATCTTTGACTTTAGGGAAAATATTTGAATTTATATATATTTTCTAAAACTATTTTAAAATATTTTTCCAAAATCAGGAACTAATTTTGGATCAGAATTTTGCCAAAAGTCACAATTACTCATATTTTTGACTGAATCTATATTCTCTCCAATTAATCGGACGCCATTAAAGTAATTTTGATGCTTCACAAAATCAAAGAAGAGTTTTTTCATATTTGTCGTAAACGCGCCAGTTTCTGTTTTGGAAAAAATTGCGGCAATGTCCGCCGAACTGTCGGTTACCAAACCAAACTCCGACTCCATATTTGCATTGGTTGCTACGTACAGGGGTGTACGGGTTAGCTTGGTGAGAGCCTGAAGAGGGCACACTGAGCGGATATCTGAGACCATCGTCATGTAACTTATCCAGTTGTTGGAGTTGTTGTATCTAAACAAGATATATTAGAATCTAGTTTACCATACCCAGGAAACTGACTTAAATTTCCGATAGTGAAATTCTAAATCGATCTAATGGGAAGCAAATACGTAAATGTTTGCATCGTGAAAAGTATCATTTAGAACCTTTATTTCATAAATATGGCACAAAATTTGGGCCCAATCGGTTCAGCTGTTTTGACGTTTATTGGATACAAACAAACAGAAACCCAAACAGAGAAGCAAATCTTTAGAATTGACCAATTTTCAGATATGTACGATTTTTATTTTATGAAAAAATAATTGAATCAAGTAAAATTCTGCTATGATAGAACAAAATTAGCAAGAAAAGCGAAACATATTTCTGTATTTTCAATGATTAAGAAAAAATTAATCATGGAATTGTCAGTTAAAAAATGAATGTAGTCCTATATTAATTAGTAAGTAAAGGAGTTGTTGCATTATATAAAATTATAAATGTTTTCAGGAAATAGATCCAAAGAGCTTTAAAATTTACTTAGTGTTTATGTAAGCCAAGCACTGTACTGTAATATTTTTATGTATCAAAAGATACAGTGAGACCCACAAAACTGAAAAATAGGAAGACGACTTTCAGAACTCAAGTTAGAATTTTACATAGTTTAACGAGCACAAAACACAGCAATGTGCAATATACACAGATACACTTCACTTAATAGTTGTGAAGCGGGTGGTAAAGTAAACCTGTTTTCCTTATAACAACATCAAATACACATAAAAATGTTTAAATGTCGCCTTCCTACCCCACAGTATTATGGTTCTCACTTTATTTACATCAACATGACAACTTGTATCAAACATGGAGCCACTATGCTCTTACAACATGTAACTTTACTCTTTTCAAGTACAGGGCCGACAATAGCTAAGGCAAAACGTGACGGTACGGCAAATGAACTATCCCCTTCTAATGAAATGTACAAGACATAAATACATACATCTCGAGTTTACATGAAAGTCTACCTGCTAAGTGCCTGAGATGCAAGATCTATACTCCAGCTGCCAAGGGACCCCTCCACCATCTCCTCGTAGAGGTCTGTGTTGTTCCAATCCAGGAACTGGAAGTTATCCCAGGCAGCCTCAGACTGGGCAGTTGTTCCTGTAAAAAGCATAAGGTTAACCCATAGAAGATAATTTAAAAACAACTTTTAAATAAAATTTATTTGGGACTGAATTTTTTTAATTTGAGCTACGCTGCTAAACTACCTTAAATTTGAACCACTGATCGAAAGTTACAGATTAAAGAAGGATTTGAATCGGCGATTCAAATAAATTCAAATAAATAAGACGTTAAAAAGAAAGCTTCTAATTTGTAATGGAATAAGCCCAACAAGTCAAGAAACATATATTCTTGATTTACAAGCTGTCAATGAATTGAGTCCCATCAGAAACCCTAATATCTTTGATTACAGTAATGTGTACTGCTGTTTGTGGAAGGATTATAAACAAACCTTGGAGGTTGTTTACATTCCTCCCACATACAGCAGTACACTTTTTATTAACAGTTTGTAGTATGTATTATGGGGAGGAACCCGGGACATTAAGTGTCAGGTCTAGATTAGCAGTTCAGTTTTAAACTCTCCTTCCCTGGAAAATTTAGAACAAAAGCACGATTTTGAAATCACCTCCCCTGAAATTTTTAATTACAGGTCTAGAACAATAGCACAGTTTTGATCTTTTCTCCCCTGGAATAATAATTGAAAGGTCTAGAACAAAAACACAGTTTTAAACTCTACTCCTCTAATATTTACTGTTAGGTCTAGAACAATAGCACAGTTTTGAACTTTCCTCCCCTGGAATATTTATTGTCATGTTTAGAACAATAGCACAGTTTTGAACTCTCCTCCCCTGGAATATCTTTATGTATTTACCAAATATGATTGGAACTCCGAATCCTGACGTTGTCCAGGTCTGGAGGAGGGGTTGAGTGAGTAGATGTGAATCCAGCGTGAGCAGTCCAAGCATATCCTCTCCTCCATTCCGAGGTAGGTTACCAACACTCAAGCCCTCAAAAACCTTCAGAGTGACATAAAAAATTAAATTTTTTTCTAAAAGGTGAAAAAGATTCATGAGATTCTATTAGAAATAAATAACCCAAATATGATTCATTTTGGTATGCAACTGTGGCTGAGTTTGATACAAATACAAAATTATTCGGTCTTATTAAATGGGTAAATGTGTAAACGACAATATAATTCTGTTTTACAATTGGTTTTCACTGTAGAAGAACAATTTGACCAATCAAAAGTACGCTCTCAAATACTTTCCAAATTTCAAAAGGAATTTTCCCAAGCGGCAACTTCCCAAGGATATTTTTGCAACTGGCAACTTCCAAAGTATGTTGTAGCCACAGCGCTCGGTCCCTTTACCCATTTTAGTCGCAGCGCTCGGTCCCCGTCGCAGCTTCGGCACCTTTGGAAAGTAGCCGTTTTGGAAATTGCACATTTAGGAAGTTGGCACTTCGAAGTTGTCATATGGAAAAGGCCTTTCGTAAATGGTCTTACACTTGCTCAGCCTCCTGAGCATTTACCTGATCCACGGCATCCAGAAGTTGTTCAACATCAACATCTTCAATGCACTCCCTGACCATGTTACCGGAGCAGAACTTGTTGACAACCTTCTCCCAGTTCTTCTCAGCCTCCTCCAGGCTAGAGTTACTAAACCGTCCTGCTCCACCTAACCACACATATTGTTAGTTTGTTAGTAATAATCATAAATTAATTCAAGAGTATACCATTAGAGTTTAGGCATTGTTTGATATAAGTTTTCAAACAAATTTTTTTTTTTAATACAAAATTAACAAAATTTCTGAAATCAATAGAATTTCAGAATATATAACACAAATTTAAAAAATAGTAACAAAAATCTGAAAATAGTTGTAAACATCATATAATATTGTAAACTAAATGATAAAATAAACTAAACAGAGTAGTATGCAACTCCCAAAAAAATTTTAAATCTTCAAATATTCAGAATTTTTGTATTTTATGAGACTCCACAAAAATTTTTAAATTTGCACATAATTAAACTTGTTTAAAGGTGCTCAGAGCTGAAAACTTTAGAATGGGATATCCTTAATCCCGATCGGTTAATTAATCTGGATATTAATAACAAGAGGAGAACAAGCATTATTTAATCTGGAGATTAAGAAAAAGAGAGGATCAAGCATTGATCTCGATATCCACCACTCTAAAGTTTTCAGCTCAGAACGATTGAATTTGCTTTAACCTTCTGCTATAATCAAAATTTTGTATAAAGTCATGAAAGAAAGCTGATGGAAAAATAAATTCCGTAGATCCTGTAATATCTAGAAAACGGATAAAAACGATGGGCCCAACTTTCCATCAACCAATCATAGCAGTACCTCCTCAACTCAGCGATTATAAAAGTAAAGGTGATGAGTATGAATTTTATGATCAATTTTATGATCGAAAAAAACAATTTTCCCTTAATATTAAATTATAATGCAAAAAAAAACAAATTGAACCGTTGTGCCAGGTGTGCATTGACTATGGCACATTTTAAACCACGGATAATTCTTTAAATGTAATTTTTTTTATTAAAGAGGCTTTGAACAGGAAGAATTAGGAAATCTTTGCCAAAATATTTCATCTAGAAAATAAAGTGTAAATTCATCTAGCTTATCATATAGATACATATCGGGAAATTGAGAAAGAAAAAATAGATTTATTATAAAATGGTGACCCCACCTGTTGCCCAAATCCTGTTGTACAACCCACGAGCTCTATGTACACCAGTGATTGCAGTGACCAGGCTCGCCCCTTGCTGATGTCCCATGAGCGTGACTGAACCTGGATTCCCGCCAAAATGTCCAATATTTGTCTGAACCCATTGAAGAGCTGTGACAAGGTCACCTAGTCCATAGTTTCCACTTGTTTCAGGATATGCAGATTCTATAAAATGATAATCTAAAGGGAACCTCTATTATAGAGTGACATGTTCAATTCACAACAGATCAACAAGGAAGATATCGAAGTTTATCTATCTTTAAAAGTGCTGAATACTATAAATCTCCTTCATTCCTCGTCTATGCTGCAAATCTGCAAGTAATCTTTTAAGAGTAACGTTAAAGTATTCAATTATTAGGTGGATTAACAACGATTTCACCGATACTCTTGATCACTGATACTCTTGGAATTTAGACAAACCAGTCTAAACAGGGACCCTTCTTGCAAAGATGGCAATGTTAGATTCACAACAATACCCTTGAAAACATTATCTGATAAACAATATGGAAAATACTTTTTCTAGTTTGAAACGTATTCAAATCTTATTATTATAATAAGTTTACTTAAGTAGAAATGCGCAATTCACTTTAATAGAGAAACTACAATTAAAGTATTCAGCTTTCTAAATTGTGACATCATTCATACTGGATCTGACAAAGCTTTTAAAGGTACTGTTTTGAGTCGGGCATTACAATTTATGCATGGAGGCTGTAGGGTCACTTGAAATTACGATGACAGTCCCTTTAATCAAGTGTTCTATTAAAATATCCAACCTGAAAGAACTGAGTGGGAAAGGAAACCCAGCACGCCTTGTCTCACGTTTACAACAACGAAGACGACCCCGTTCTGCTTCGCGAGTTCAGAGTCCGGCAATATCTCAGCATCGTTGCCGGGTACATACACAATAACCGGTTTAGCGTCCTTGTACATTACACTGGAGGTAAACACGTCCAGGTTTAGACAATTCTCTTCTCCAACTAGGTCTAAAAATTCTAATTGTCAGAAAAAAGAGAAAAAAAATTAGATATTCAAAAATAATTATTGTTTTTATTATTATTAATAATATGATTATTATTACTATTTGTTTACCTTTCTGAGCAGTACGGCGGATACAAGTGATTGATTGATTGACGGGGCGTTCAAGTCTCTCGCCACATTCTTCCAATGACATGGGTACTCTACTGTGCTCAAATCTTTCAACCTGTACATAAACATATATTTATTCATGTACAACTGGAATTGATAAATACGTACATAAATATACAAAAATATATAGAATAAACAATAAATACAATATATATATATATACATAAATAATTATACATTTTAATTTTTTAAACTTAACTTTTTATTCAAAAAAGAATTATAATATATATCATATCACTTCAAGCCAAGATGTGCATTCTTTGACGGAAAAAAATTTAGCAGTATTTTACTTATACTTCTTTTAAATCTAAGCTAAAAACAAGCACTTTGCATTTTTAAAATGTGCATGACTGGAGCTACAAAAAAGTATAAGTGAGTTGGGGAGGTAAAACAGATGAGGCTTTTAAATTTGATGACTTACTTTTAGATATTTTATTTCACTGGTATAAATTTTATATATATATATAATTATATATATGTATATATATACAGATTTTCATGAACGAATACTTAATTATGAACTTCTAGTACCTGAACACTGTAAGGTATTCCTCTAAAAGAGTACATATTATTTCCATCCACTTTACCAAGGACTTTGCCACACCCTGTAAGAGATTCAACCACGCCCCCTCCGTTTATCAGCCTGAACATTTAGATTAAAAAATAATTAACTGATAATGTTTTTGTTAAAAATATGTATTATACTGGAGTTTTACTAAAATTCTTTTGGCTGGATCTCCACTCCATGCCTATCTCCTCCCTGAGAGGTCAGACCGGCTGGATCACTACTTTCATGTCTAACAATTCTGTGATTGCCTACCTATTATATTTCCACTCTATGTCTATCTATGAGAATTCTATTCCAATTCCAGGTCTACCTACTCCGTGACTATCTACCTATAAGTATATTAGTCCCACTCCATATCTATCTACTCCGTGGCTGTCTACCTATAAGTAATCTTTTCCCACTCTATGTCTTTCTACTCCGCGACTGCCTCCGTTTAAGTTTTCTATTCCCACTCCATATCTATCTACTCCGTGACAGCCTACCTATGAGTATTCTTTTCCCACACTATGTCTTTCTACTCCGCGACTGCCTCCCTTTAAGTTTTCTATTCCGACTCCATATCTATCTACTCCGTGACTACCTACCTATGAGTATTTTGCCATTCTTTAGGTGCAGAAGCTGCTGCTACGCCAACAACTATGATGAAGAGAATAAGGAAGAGTCCGGTCAGCATTCCAACAACCCCAATCTTCTGCTGGTCATCCAGGTTCTGGATAGGAAAAAAGTAACAAATTCTGAGAAAAAATACAATTTTGTTGCTTTACGGATGGTCACTAGTCAGGATTAAAAACTGCCTCTCATAAATATATTATAGCTTTTTCGTAAATTTTAAATTGTTAAAATAACTAAGTTTGGCGAAAACAATGTTGAAAGAAGTATCTTAGATTATTTTTGAACAGAAAAGAGATTGACACTTTTTTGTTGAGTATCAAATATGGGAATTTATGCTTTATCGCTTACAGTAAAGTTCTCCCTAAAGGGTATGGCTCAACTCCTCTCCCTCTTTAGTTGGGACTTAAGCTATTATTTTCGATTATTTAGAAATTACCATTTCATCTGTCAAGTTGGTCTCCATGTTTTTTATTAAAAGCTTTTTCAAATTTTTAACTTTTTGAATCAATCACCAAACTTTCAAGAAAACTTTATTTGATCCATATATCTGTATATGGATCTGTAATGTGCAAAAGTTCTGAGAATTAATCTTGATTTAAGTTTCCTCTGTAGATTAGATTAGAAGAGAAATATATTAGAACTGAAGAAATAAATTGGAAAAATATTTCTCTATATCCTAGCCTCCGAAGATTTCATTTATCTTTTACTCTCTACCTGCACACTCCCCTCTTGGAATTTAGACAAACCAGTCTAAACAGGGACATTTCCTAGATCATACGTACTTATATACCCCCATTCCCCCCTTCGTTTTTTCCGATTCGAATCTAATAAAACTGGTAATAGTAAAAACTAATAGTCTAATCCACCAAAAGACAAGATATTTTAAGAAATGCTTAGAAATACTCATTAACAACGGAATAAAAACAATAAAAACTGTAAGTTTTAAAAATTTTAACCCCTTTTATAAGATTTATCACAATCCCTTAAATCGTCATTAAAAATAGTTTGGTGCAAAGTGTCTAGCACATTTCTGCTTCAGAAACAAATAAGATAGAGGAATTTGACAGAAATCAGAATTAAACACTTTTCAAGCTGATTTCTTCCAGAGAATTTCTCAGATTAAGGATTAAAGGAACCGTTGTGAATCGGAATCTCTTCTTTTAATAAAAGTTCAATTGAAATGACACAACATTGTATTGAGAATGTTTAAAAATCTATTTGTCGCACTTAATCTTAATACTGGAGGTTTTATCACAAATCTAGCAGCCAAGATATCTGTAAAGGATTTAGAAATACGGTTTCCCAATCAAATAAAGTTTAATACCTTGAATCTTTGATGGAACACATGATGGCAACCCTTCTTCTTTTTCTTCTTCTTCTCATCTTCTGCTTCTTCTCCTCCCTTTTCCGGGTCCTTCTTCTCACTGCCCACACTTTTTACGTCGTCTTCCTAGGTTTAAATTTCAATCATAAATTTGAATACTAAATCTTTAATCATTTCTCTTAAAATTTCCATTTTTTTCTTCTTTAATTTTTTCCTCCTCTATTCCGAAAGAAACAAGAAATAAAGGAATTGAGTCTTCACCACAAACTCTGAATTTCTAACTTCTATATCTTTGCAACCAAATGTTTTACATCTTTAATATTTCAAACTGTTTATTCTGCTTGTGCTTATAATCTAAGTTTGAAATATTTAAGATGTACACCATCAGGCTCGATAGATATAGGGATTGGAAAATTTGAGTTTGTTGCAAAGACTCAAATCCTTTGTTATTCACTATATGAAAATATAAATAAATTTGTTATCCACTATTTGAAAATATAATTAACTTTCTTTGCAGGAAAAACTTTCATTCAAAAATTTTTTTTTACAATTTATTCCAAAAAAAAGTTTTTCGATGTAAATTGTAAACTGTAGCAACATTTACAAACATTATGGGGATAATTAAGTTTAATAAACCTTTAGTTTACCTTTTCTATATCAAGCTTTATCTCCTGAAGTCCATCTTTCTTGTTTGTATCAGAAATATCTTCAGAGCTTTTTTTGTCAAGAAGTTCTTCCTTCTCACCCTTCTCCTCCTTCTCCTCCTTCTCTTCTTGCTTTCCAGCATCTACGACCTCCTCTCCCTCCCCTCGGAACAAGGCAGGGACCCCGGTAGCGGCGTGTCTGAAGTTTAAGACATTTTATAGTGTGTAGCATAGTGAAACAAAGAAATAAAATAATAACAAAAATAAAAATAATGAAAATAATAATATAAAAAATGATTATAATTATGATAATAATAATAATGACAAGGACTGTGATAATAATTAGAATGATAATAATAATGGAAATAATAGTAATACCTGATAGTCTTAAGAATTGAATATCTTTTAAATTTAGCACTATCCTTTATCCCATCAGAATCTTTTTCCTCCCCTTCCCCTTTCTCCTCTTCCCCCTCTTTATCCTCTTTCTCCAACAGTTTCTCCTCTTCTCCTTCTTTTTCTCCCTTTTCTCCCTCCACCTCTTCTTTGTTTTTTCCTTTCCCGAATAGATTTGGGACTTTGGGAGCTTTCAGTCCTTTCAAGGTGTCAATTAGGGACTTTTTAGGTTCCTGCTCAACCTTTTCTTCACTTTCTTCTCCTTCTTCAACCTTCTCCAGAGTTAAATCTGCTTCAGCAGCTTCTTCTTTCTTCTCAAGGATCTCTTTCTCCCCAGGAGCATCAACCATTTCAGTTCCTGGTTCTTCTTCCTGCAACAAAATATAGATTTATAATATAAAATAATATTAATATTATAACTGGAACTAAAGTAAATTGCCTGGACGTAAGATTAAAATTTAAAGTGTTCTCAATTATAACTTCTGTTATTGAAGAACTACTCAGAAAAATTTAAAATGTTTTGGATTTCTTTTCTTAAATACCGGATAAATTAGCTTTTCTCATACTTGTGTGTTAAATCAAAACTAGAGGAGCTACGAGGTCAACAAATTGTACCAGTAATGTCGCATAAATTTAATGAATTCATGGTGTGTGGTAAAAACTTTTGAAGTTTAAAGAAATTGAAAAATTTTGCCTTTAACATTTTTTTTTACTTAATTAAAGCTTTTAGAAAAATCCTCGATTTGAACAAGCTTAATGGGACAGACCGGCTATGTAAGGTAGTTAAACTGAGTATGCAGTTTGGTGGACAAATTCTTTAGGATTCATTTGAGACAAATAAAACGTTTCCACGATGTATAATTACTGAGTTTGAGTGCATTGTCGACGTTCAAAATCATGAATTTGGGTGGGTACGTTTTCAGAATCGGTTTTTAAAATTATTAAATAACGACGACAAAAAATACAAGTAAAAATTATACAGTAAACTAAATAGATGGTTGGGAACATATTTCTCAAAAGAAATTTGTCAATAAGTCAATGTTAGAATCAATAATTTCGTTTTCATCATTTTATTGAATTTCTTAATTTCTATGAATTTATTCGAAGATTTCTACAAATTTTTCAGATGTCGTCTTTATAATAACCAGAGGTTATAGAAACTAATAATTGAATAAGATTACTCATTTTCGAAGATTAGATTAATTTTTATTTTCTCAACCTGTTCCTAAACAACTAATTAGTTTACTGTGGAATTTACATTTGTTGTCTTCGTTATTTAATAATTAAAAAAAGAAAACAATTCTGAAAACGTATCCACCCAACGTCGACTTTGCGCTAAAACTCAACAAAGAAAAAATAGCTACTTAAAAGCAAGAGCTAAAAGCCTAGTATCCTATAAATGATGTACCTTGTTTTCTGCTTTTTCTTTTTTCTTCATAAAATCTGGTCTATGTAGTTTTGGCATTTTAGGTAGATGAATTGAATCAAATGCCTCCTTTACTCGGGTTCTTGCATCTTCCTTTGGGGAAGCATCTTTTTCAGCATCTTTTTCAGCTTCTTTTTCGTTTGTTTCTTTTTCATCATCTTTCTTTTCCTTTTCATCATCTTTCTTTTCTTTTTCACTGTCTTCTGTGGTTTTAGGTTCTTCTTTTTCTTCTTTGTTTGGTTCAGCTGTTTCTTTTAATTCTTCTTTGTCTTTTGCTGTGTCTTCTTTTTCTTCTGGTTTTTTATCTACATCCTCTATTTCTTCTGTTTCTTCTTCTCCTCCTCCTTTCCCCTTTCCTCCCTTGCCTTTCTTCTTCTTCTAAAATAAAAAAATTTATTTACTAATTTTATATTTGTTTTAGAATAATAATTCTGATATTCTAATATTCTAATCCCTATGTATATCAAAGTCGTCGTAGACCTTAGATATTTTTAAATATGAATTTTGTATGATCAAATAATCTAAGTTAGAAATATTAAATGTGTACACCATCAGAATGCAAAGATATAGTGATTACAAAATTTGAGTTTGTTGCAAAGTTTCAATTCCTTTATTCCAATCAATCTTAATTTTACTACACTCTAAGAATAAGTGTCTTTTCTGTAAAGAGTTACAGTACAGCCCGAGCGATAAAAGTCAGAGTTCATTCAAAACAAGATAATTTTATGTTTTTTCGTAAATTTATTGATATTTATAAGATTTTCTGTTTTGGAAATCAAAAAATCGAAAACAATTTTTCATTTAATCATTGCCCTTGCAGGGGGTTAATGAAAAACTTTAATCTCGAGAGAGTATAAAAATCAAATTTATGAGAGTAGTCGGAGGAAATAAAACAAACTAAAGGGACTGTTAACTTAATTTTATACGTCACCCTTTAAACCTAAGAATGAGCAAATATAATTAACCCTGGTCTGGTTTACCAAAAACAATCTGGGGAAGAGGGGGGGGGGCAAAGGGACAATTATCTTATGGACTTAAAGAAATTGATTCTTTGACACAAGCTCTAATTTTCTAATCCCAATATCTGTGCAACCTAATATTGTAGACCTTTGGTATTTCAAATTTAGATTCTTTGATCCAACAGAATTCATAGTTTGAAATATCTAAGGTTTACGACGTTGGATTGTGAAGATATATATGGAATATAAAATCAGAGTTTGTGGCAAAGGCTCAATTTCTTTTCTTTACATCTCGGGACAACTTATTATCTCGATAAAAAGAAAATTTCTGTCCAAAAACTTTTAAAACACTGCGAACCAAAATAATAGTGTTATAAATAGTTAGATAATTACATCAAAATTATATGAAAGGGGGTTAAATAAGAAAATATTTATTTAAGCAAAGGAAAGATTTTATATTAGAGATTAGATTTTAAATATTTTTAAAATTGGTTTTATATGCTACTCATGAAAAAATAACTAATATAAATTTCGGGAAATGTGGCACCTAGTACCATGGCAATAACGGGACTGTAAATGTAATTTTAAAGTGACCCTCCATGCAAAGATGGCAATACCCGATTTACAACGGTACCCTTGAAATGTTGTCCGATCAAATATGAAATGTAATAAAGAAAAATAGATTCAGAGAGCTTTAAGTGTGAGTTATAAAATACTTAGAGAGGCTTTTGGAGTTTGGGCATTGTTACATGAATTAGATATCCATGTTTTTGTTTCTTTAAATTCTTTAATTTTATTGGTGGATTTTCCGAAAAAGTGACTTGCGCATTTCTTGCTTATAAGAACCAATGGAGAAACTAGTACAGTTAAACACTTTTTCGAGTCAGAAAAACGACAGTATCTTCCACATTTTGGATCAGATAAAGGTTTCAAGGGTATCAATGTAAATCGGGCAATGTCATCTTTGCAAGGAGGATCACTTGAAATTAACATTATAGTCCTTTTAAACATATGGTTCGTATTTAAATGTAAAGGTGAGAGAGACCAAGGTAGAAAATATATATGTTTCCCCTCCGGAACTCACATTAATAAATTAATCCTTGAGAAAATCGATCTATAATATTGATCGCACAATCTATGTGTATTTTGAATCTATCAGTAAAAGATCTTATTTCCGAATTTGAAACATCTAATCCATGTTAGGGTTGGTAGGGTTCAGGTTATAACGGATTGTGAAAAGCAGGTGCAACCCCACTTTTTATAGTGCCATTATTTCCTTCCCTTCCTCACTTCTTAACACTTACTTTTTTCCTTTCCTCCGGCTCCATTCCTTCCTCTCTCCCTCCTGTACTTTTTTCCTTTGATCCCCCAATTTCCCATTTCCCTCTCCCTCCTTCTTTAATATTCCCCTTCCCCCTTTCCCATTCATCTCCTTTCACTCCCTCTTCCTTCTCTTCACCTTTCCCTTTCTTCCCTTTTCAAGTTCCCACGTTTTCTGAAATTTTCCCTCCTCCTTTTCCATACCTGTTTCATCCGTTTAACCATTTCCCTTCTCCTTCTTCCCGTTTACATTTGATCCTTAATTCTTGTCTTTCCCCTTTTCCCTGTCTTTCCCCTTTTCCTTCTTTTCTTTGCCATTTTTCCTTTTTTCTTAACCAACTTATTTCCTATTATTTCAACAAAAATAAAGTTTTTTAATTTTCTTTACAAGAAAAGGTTTTGAATTTTAAATCTGCAGTATTACCTTTTTCCGTTCCTTAGATTTAGATCTAATATCAGCAATCACTTTAATCGGAGTTTTTAATTGAACTTTTGACAAACTAAACTTTGTCTTTTCTTTTTCTTCACTTCCTTCCGCATCTTTAGATGATCCCTCCTCCTTCTCCTCCTCCTTATCCTTCTCTGCCGTCTCCTGTTCTTCCTTCTCTTCCTGTTCCATCTTCTCCTTCTCCTCCTTCTCTATTTCAAGTTTATCCTCGCTTTTTGCGGGAACAATCTCGGCAGAGGGTTCAACCACCTCGCTCGACATCTGAAATAGATAAAGTTAGTAAGATAGGACGCTTCGTGGCAATCAGCAGGTATGAAGGTTTTGAGGTCATAAGCAATTCACATGAAACTAGATAAACAAACTGCACGGACGTTAGATTGAAATCGTATGTTTTCTTTTATTTTTTATCTTTATGTTTATTATTGAGAAGTATTTAAACATAACTCCTATTAACAAGTAGCTATTGAAAAGAACAGAAATGTTTTGAATTGCCGATATGTANTATCGCCCTGCAGCTTTTGCTAAGAATAGCAATGTATCATTATTATTTCATCATTTAATCTTACCATAAATGTTCAAGAAAAACATTGGTTTTGGCATAAGTAACTTTTGTTTTATAATAAGTATTTACTGCACTGCTTGACCGTGAATTAGTTTATATGGCGATGGGTAACAATGCCTGGCACAAAGAAGAAAATATCTATCATTATTATTTCATCATTTAATCTTACCATAAATGTTCAAGAAAAACATTGGTTTTTGCATAAGTAACTTTTGATTTATAATAAGTATTTACTGCACTGCTTGACCGTGAATTAGTTTATATGGCGATGGGTAACAATGCCTGGCACAAAGAAGAAAATATCTAAATACAATAAACCAATATTGTAGTTTGCTTGAGAATGTTTATTTTAAATATTTTTTATTTCTAAACTAACTTAAACAAAATTTTTTGTTGTAAAAAACAGCCTATTAGTTTCCTTTAAAATAGTCATTTATAAATCGTAATGAACATGTCTTCCCTAATAAGCCAATAAAAAAAATATTTATGGAAATTTTATAACCTAAAACAAATAGTAATTAACCAAAAATAATTAAATAATGATAAAACTACAATAAATCTGCAGATTAATAATTAGCAAATATTAATGAAAATTATGGAATTAAACAATCCTTTCAAGCTCATTTCATAATCCCTATATCTTTGTAGCCTAATGGTTTAAACTTTTCATATTTAATACTTTAACTTTTTGACATGTCACAATTTATAGTTTGAAATATCAAAGGTCTACATCGTAAAGTTGCAAAGATGACAGATTATAAACAAACATATTATTTATAGCAAAAAATTGTGGAAAAAATACATTTAATAACAAAAATTAGATGCAGAGAAAAAATGTATTTAAAATTCAAAATGTTTAAATATTAAATTTATTTTCATGCACTAATGAAACGCATAAAAAATTGCACAGTCTAAATATTTTCCCGTCTTAAAAGAAGTTTTAAGGTGTTATAAATCTAAAAAAGGGTTTTTCATTATGCATTTACAGTGGTGATCGAAAGCAAAGGCATTTAAAAAGTAAAAGTGAAGCATTTATATTTCCAAATAGAGATAGATTTAAATGATGTTTTTCTATTATTATTGATAATAAGCACAAAAAAAAGCTGATTTATCCTATTATTCATTATAATGCACTATGTGTAAAGCAATTTTTCGAGATCTTTTGGTCTCAATTTCAATTGGTTATTATATGAGCAAAATTGTTAAACGATGAAATAGGTAAGAGTCCTGAATTACATATTTTCCCGCCACAAACAAAGTTTGAAGGAATAATAAAACATTTGGAACGGGTGGATTTAAAAAGTAGCTTAGAGAACTTTTTCCTCTAGTTTCAGCGGACAATAATCAGACGATTTAACTAATATTTACTTCTTTCAGACAACGACAGAAACCAACCTTATATATCTTGATTTAACAATATTTATATAAAAACACTGTATTTTCTAAAATTTCACACTGTGTTCCGTCTGAGCTTGGTATCACAACATAACTATTGTATTTCCCTTCTCTAACCCCCCCTCCCCCCATCAACCTACCCTAACCCCTCTCTTTTGCGCCCCCAACGGACCAAGGGATGCGTGGTATAAACCGAAGAACCAACCAATAGAAAGCACCCCTCTCCCAGAACCTAAACGGAGGTTTATGGAAGATAGAAAGATAGATAGATAGTACGCGGATAGATGGATAGATAGATAGATGAATGAGCAGATGTAAGGTTGACGCCTATAGCTAGGGAGGGGAAATGAACCGGGGGATCGATATATTTACACCACTACGTATACTATATAAATATATCATATTGCGTACACTCCTTTCTCTTTTTATAAACAAGGTGATAAGAAATGTCATGGGTTTCATGGGAAATATATAATATTTTCTAAAAAATTTTTTATAGCCTTTAAAGGAAGTGACAAGCTATGTAAGGTAGTGTTGTGGAAAACTTCTTTTGGATTTATTTGAGACATATTAACTTTTAAAGATCTGTAAATCCTGAGTTTGAGTGAAAATTCGACGTTCAAAACTCCTACTTTGTCTCAAACTCCTAATATGTCTCAAATGAATCCGAAAGAAGTTTTCCACAACACTGCATACTCAGTTCAACTACCTTACATAGCCGGTCGCTCCCTTTAACGTCAAACTAAAGTAAAGATAGAAATCTGTTTTCACTAAAAACTCTTGATGAAAAGCAGTTAAGAAGAAGAAAAATGTTTTAATTTTCTAATATGTCACCAGATAAAGAAGTTGAGTCTTTGCCACAACCTTCAATTTTCTAATCCCTATGTCTGTGCAACTTGGTATTTCGAACTTAAATTGATCTACCAGAATTCAGAGTTTGAAATATTTATGGTCTACGCCATTTGGTTGCAGAGATATTGTGATTAGAAAATCAGAGTTTGTGGAAACGACTCAATTCCTTTAGTTTTCACATATTTCTGCATAAAATCAAAACTACAGGGGCTACGAGGCCTGATAGTCGTCCCAGTAATTTCGAAATACACTTGACCTTCTCTATATCTTTCTAGTTCCTAGAAACTATTGGAAATTTTGTAATAAAAAATCAGATTATCATTAATTTTGCGTCAGAAACTGCTGGAAATTATGTGATAAAAAATCAGATTATCATTAATTTTGCGTCAGAAACTACTGGAAATTTTGTAATAAAAATTCAGATTATCATTAATTTAGCGTCAGAAATTACTGGAAAATTATGTAATAAAAAATCAGATTATCATTAATTTTGCGTCAGAAACTACTGCAAAATTATGTTAAAAATATCAGACTATCATTAATTTTGCGTCAGAAACTACTGGAAATTATGTAATAAAATCAGATTATCATTAGTTCCCAACAAAACTATATACAGACATAATTACCATACTGTTGTTGTAAACGAGGTATGGTACCAGTAATTGATAATAGGTTTATAATGATACAGAAGCGGGTATACTAAATAAAATAGGGGTAAATAATTATATGATTGTATGAAATTTATAATCTGGATATAATCATTTATCAATTTAACCTCTAATTGAATCTATCTTTATAATCTTACGGTCATGACCTCTCGTCACTAAGGGTTGCTTTATGGTCGGTCAAAGCTCTGATTATGATTATTATTATTTTTATTATAAGTAAACTAATATAATATGATTATCATTATTATTATTATTCTTATTATTCTTATTATCATTTAAATAACATATTATGATTATTGTAATTATCAATATTTTTATAATTGTCATTAAAACTATCATACCAGGATTATATAATTATTTTTATTATTATTATAATCATTATTATTATTTCTTTATTTATTTTTGCTACAAACGTTTATATTAGTAACACTGTTCACATTATTAAGTTTTATTTGACATTTATGACATTGACAAATATATTAAGGTGCCCCACGAAACATGACATTTTGAAATAATTTATAATGTCTTCTTCCATAATTTATTAAGTTGTTTGATACGAACGAGAATGATAAAAATATTTTATAGCAATCACATTACAGTAAGTTGATGTAAAAGTAAAATAAATTTGAGTAAAAGATTTTTTAAAAATCCTTTAATATCTAATACAGTGTATGGAAAAATACATTTAAAACTATTCACCAACTGTCAAAAGTTTGATTTTTATTTTTCAAAGGATATTTATCACTTTACATTATAAAAATTTTAAATATTTTACACTTCCAATGGTTTTATCTCTCGTACAGTGAGAACAAGAAAACTTTGGGATAGAAGACGACATTAAGGCAAGAGTAAAACATATAGTATAAGTATTAACTTATTAAATTACGTATTTAGTGAAACAGGTCTGTTTACACTGCACAATTTTTGTGTCTCATGTTCATTGGACTATTCAAAGTTGAGTCTGAAAGTGGTCTCCCTATTCGTATGGCTCTCACAGTATGCTAAGATAGTATTATCTGTATAATAAACTTTAGATCGTTTTTAAACAAATCCCAACCCTACTCTCTAGCACTAGAATTATATCATTTTCTTCTCAATATATTTCGCCAAAAACTTTGGCATCATCAGGAGTTTGTCCTATAATATAACAGATATAAGCAAAAAATAAAAATAAAAAATACAAACACAGCAACAATATATTGAGGATGGGAAGGACAAACTCGGCCTCCTCTCCTACATGTAATCATGTATATAATATTTGAGGAGGAGCAGGTCAGCTTATCCTTAATCCTCATCTTTTCTCCAGTAACCGAGACTATCACCTATTCAACAGAATTCTTTCCCATCTGTTCACATACAGGGCAGCGTTTACAGGGTTTAAACCCAACCTTATCTCTGTATAATAAAACTGCAATTGACATACGTTTATATATATGTTGCGTCTAGCCGGCCAAACGGCTGGATGGATTGGGCTGAAATTTTTTGTGGACACTCAAGGGTTTGGGGTTGTTTTTAAATTTTTTTCCACGGGCAACGCTGGCCCCTTCGGCTAGTTAATAAATATAAGTGTAAATACTCCGAACAATAAATACTATGATCCATCAATCCTGGTGTCAGCTGGTGCATGATTAATCTCACTCTTATCTAATAATCAATGCTTTCTTACCAGAGTTTACTCCCATCTATATATCCATCTTTAATTAAGAGAATCAGAAGAAACCCTTCAAATTACAAGTATTTATCAGAACTGGAAACTTTTGAGGTGGATACACATATTCCCGTCAGTTTGATCTTGATAAACTCTGGTTCATTTCAAGTACTGGGTTCGATTTTAAGCAGCAGAGCAAGCTGATTGTACAGTACAAATACAGACTAAATAAACAAAACAGTACATTACCTTCTAGTGAAATTTATGTACACAGGTACTTTTAGTTTAAAGGGAGTGTTCGTGAAAATGGGGTATAGGCTTACGGCGAAAAATAAGCGCTTTTGATCGCTACTAATCTTATTTTCTATCTGTTGCGTCTATAAGAAAAAAATTGTTAAAAAGGACTCATGCTAAAGAACATAGCGTTCGTACAATTTCAGAAAGTTGCAACATTCAACTCGGATCGTAAAATAATCAATTTAATTCCAAACAAATCATTCAGATATGACAATCAATAGTCATCAATTATTTTTCGACGCATTCATAAATAGTTAATAATTCATAATATTTTTGAATTTTTTTTTTTTTTCAAATAATATTTCGCTGGCGCTGGAATTTTGAACATTCCTGGAAAATATGTAAATGTCGTCTTCATTATCAAAAAATACTCGAAGCAGGAATAAATGTTTTCAAAAATAACTATCAGATCATAAAAATAAAAAATATTATGAAATATCAACTATATGTATTCGTCGAAAAAATATCAATGATTATTGGTTATAATACAGTGAAACCCTTAATAATGAATACATCATGGCTATTTATTTATTTTCGCAATTATACTGAAATTTACGTAATATAGTATAAAACTCATTGAAAAATTGTCAAGACGACATTTGATAAATTCTTCCGATGTATTCGTTATAAAGGGTTTCACTGTATCTGAATAATTTGTTTGGAATGAAATGGATTTTTTTGCGATCCAAGTCGTATATTTCAACTTTCTTAATTTGTATGGACGCTACGTTCTTCGGTATAAATCGTTTTTAACAATTTACTCCTTATAGACGCTACAGATTAGTAAGATTAGTAGCTATCAAGCGCGATTATTTTTTGCCGTAAGCAGCAATACCCCCTTTCATTTTTCGCGAACACTCCCTTTAAGGATCAACATAACCTCTTCATTTCAGTATTTCCTCTAGAATAAGATTACAAATGAAGGATACTGAATAAAGATTGAATCTAACTGTAGATTAACAATAAAAGATTTCTCAGAATTAATCATTAACCCTACACAGACGGAAGGATGCATTATTAACATTACTAATTTTTAACTGCAGCATCTTAGAAATTTACAAATAATTGATGAATTTTATTTTATTTATCTACGAAAAAAATATTATTACAGATGTGCTCAAAAATGCTTTTTTGCTATTTTCTCCAACGCCTTGTTCCTGAATTTGCGATTTTTTAATTATCATTACTTTTACTTGATTCAATGTCCTAGTATGTAGTTCTGAAAATGAGCATATGGCATAAGATTGTTAAACTTTTGAATACTACTTCTGAGACTAGGGGCCGAATTTAATGAATTGCGAGAAGTCGTTGCACTACGTAGGAACGGTTCATGCAACTATGTCTAACTATTTGTTAAAATCTGGGACTGGATTCAATGAATTGTGAAAAGTTGTTGAACTAAATAGAGGAAGTCAATCAATGATTGAATCAGTGATTCAGAATTTGAACCAGTAGGCACTTGAGAAGTAGTTGAACTAGCAGCAGATAGTTCATCGACCTCTATCCAATTCATTAAATTCAGTCCCTGCATCCCTGCTCGTTTATACTTCATTTGCATTATGCACCTAAACAGTGTTTATTCTCCCTTTGTAAACCATAATAATGTCAACATGCATAATGCACCTAATCTTTAAATTAAAAATATTTAAAGGAAAAGTTCGCAAATTCCTGATAGTTTGTGTAAGATAAACACCACAGGAAGAACATACAGGGTTGCCACGACATGACGAGCAGATCAAATCTCCATTAGTGCACTGGAAATACAATATAACAAAGTCTTTGCAATTTAATAATGATTTATCAACCAACTTACAGTTAATCAATCAAGTCTACCTATGTATTTATCAACCAACTTACATATAATCAATCAAGCCTACCTATGTATTTATCAACCAACTTACAGTTAATCAATCAAGTCTACCTGTGTATTTATCAACCAACTTACAGTTAATCAATCAAGTCTACCTATGTATTTATCAACCGACTTACAGTCAATCAACTCTACCTATCTATTTATCAACCGACCTACAGTTTATCAAACAACTTTGCCCTCTTATAGTCTTACAACCTGGTATATCTTATGCGGAGGAGTGAGTAGTTCTTGACAAGAACAGCAAGATATTTCATCTTCAAGATCCAAAACAGGGAAATATCCTGCTTTATCCTGTTTAATCAAACCTTTAAAAAATTTATTTAAAATGACTGTTTCTAATTTAATAACTTTAATCTAATGCATTTTTTAAACTATCAAGAATGATTAATTGCTATTTTGTTATGTTTTGATAAATTTTTATATATTGAACCCATAAACGTTGAGGCTTTTAAAAAAAGCACGTTTAATTTTGGGAAAAAATTGTACTATTGTTAGAAATAATAACATGAAACTTTCTTTAATATATTACACATTGAATAACAACCGGTTGAATCAGAATGTTAAGTTTATACAAATTTAGAATAGTTATGATTCGGTTTTACCAAAAAAATCATCAATTACAATTTGTGGCAACAGAGAAATGGACCAATTACATACGACGTCAAAAGTGTCACATTTAACAAGGAAAACGAAATTTTCAAATATTAGTTTACATGTTTTCCAAAATTAATTAAAAAAGCGTTAAAACAGAAGATAAAGAACACCAAATTGCACTTACTGATCCCAAAATTATCATTATTATTACTAATTTTGTCGGCCACAACAACTAAGTTGACACTTTTAACGTAAGAATACAGATGTACGAGTTGCACAAGCTGTATTGAGAGCGTACAAATTCAACATTGCCATCTATTGTTATAGAAGTTATTTGGGTATTACGATTGCTGCGACTATAGAATATAGATATAGAATTGTACCCTCAATCAGACTTTGATGACAGCCTAAAATTCAATTCTAATGATGAGCATGCAGGTAAAAAACCAAATCTATTGCTTGGAAAAAGGGTCTTTTTGTATGATAAATGATTTTAACATAGATTAATAACAACACAAATAGAGCAGTAAATGTCGTATTTTCAAGATTTAGGGATTTATCGTTCACAATAACCAAAAGGCAAGAAGCCCAAAAGAGGTCCGCACAGGTATCGCATATGCACTCTGTCTTGTAATTGAACTCTGCCTGCGCGGAACTTCTTAGAGATTTTCAGGGTTATTGTGAACGGAAAACCCCTAAATCGTGAAAAGAAGACATCTAATGTTCTATCTGTGTTGTTATTAATCTATGGATTTGGGAAAGAAAGCAAAGTTGCAGAGAATTCATTAATGAAAGAAAAAATGACGAAAAAATTCCGTACAGCCGTCTATGAAGTCTAATTCTTTAAAGTTAACACTGTATTAACCTGGTGGGTTAGGGCTGAGTAGGGAAGAAACTAAAAGAGAAGACGAAACAAGACTTCTTAGATCCAGTTCTAGTTTATCTATCTTCTCCTGTATTCTATCCTCTTCCTAGAGATATATTCCTAGATATATATACCTAGAGATATCCAGAGATATATTTATAGATATATTTCTAGATATTTTTCTAGATACAGTGAAACCCTTAATAACGAATACATCGAAAGAGTTCATCAAATGTCGTATTCTTCACTTTCTGATAATGGAATGTTGCAGATATTTAGTTTTTTAATAAAATGATTATATGGAACTCTTTAAAAGCGTTCCCGCATATATTCATGGCTATTTATTTATTTTCACAAATACTGAAATTTATGTAATATAGTATAAAACAGATTGAAAAATTGTCAAGACGACATTTGATAAATTCTTCCGATGTATTCTTTATTAAGGGTTTTACTGTATATTACTAGATACAGTGAAACCCTTAATAACGAATACATTGAAAGAATTCATCAAATGTCGTATTCTTCACTTTCTGATAATGGAATGTTGCAGATATTTAGTTTTTTTAATTAAATAATTATATGGAACTCTATAAAACTGTTCCCGCATATTCATGGCTATATTTATTTATTCGTAAATACTGAAATTTGCGTAATATAGTATAAAACTCATTGAAAAATTGTCAAGATGACATTTGATAAATTCTTCCGATGTATGGTTTTACTGTATATTCCTAGATATATTTCTAGATATTCCAAGATATATTCCTAGATATATTTCAAGACGTATTACTAAATATATATTCTTAGATACAGAGTGTCCCACGAAACATGACAGTTTGTAAATAGTTTTGAATGTCTTCTTCCATATTCTTTATTATATATCAAACACTTTTCGCATTTTATTTCGTTAAAAATTCTTTTACTCAAATATGTTTTACTTAGAAATTTATTGTTTTATGACTGCCATGTAATATGTTTTATTATTCTCTTTGGTATCAAGCAACTTAAAAAATTATGGAAGAAGACATTTAAAACTTTTCACCAACTGTTATGTTTCGTGGGACACCCTGTATATTCCAAGTTATACCGTCCTATATTAAGTAAATGTTCAAAAAAAATACAAATAAAATGGTTAAGTTAACTCTCCAAAACCCATATTGTTGAATATTTTTCACCAAATCTGAAGCACTTATTTTTGTACATTTAAAATTAGTTGGTGGTTTCTTATTATTTGTCGAGAATAATCTCATAAAGCTCATACCATTGGTTATGGAATAAGAATGTATATAATGATATAAAATGGTTTTATGGTGGTTAAAAAATAAATCAGTTTTAAACAAAATGGGAATTTTCAAACTTTTTTTGCTTGCGCTGATTTTTGACAACCTTTACGTTAAATTATTCCTTTTTTTGCTGTCAAGCATTTTTAGCCTTTTCTTTAAATTTTTATCTATTTATTTTTGTGTAAGAAATGTTTTATTTTAAAATTTACCTTTTGTTGTTCTCTAGTCAATTCTTCCGTCTCTTTCCTTAAAATGATGATTTATTACACCCGAAAACATTGGAAATTACAAGTTGTCGTCTTCAATGTGATTCAAAGACGACATTTACCTAAACTGTAAGGAGAGACTGTCTAACATCTTCAGATGCTCTTCTTTTTTTAATCCAATGTTCCCCTCCAAACAATCTTCCTTAATCTTTAAACTTTCTTTTTTCATTTTTAAAAGTTTTATTTTCTCCTCATTCTCGTCCCCTACAAGACTCTACAATGGAAACAAAAAATAGAAATTTTATAATTCAGACAAAAAAATGTTTTGTAAATTATAATACAGTTTTATCCAGAACTTCGGACTCGGGGCCATCCAAAGAATTTATAAAATGTCTTTTTCTAAACCTACTGATAATGGAATGCTGCAGATATCAAGTTTTTTTACTTAAATCGTTATATGGAGCTCTTAAAAACGGTTATCGCATATCGCTAAATCTTTATTCCTGCAATGTCTGAGATATTGGTATAAAAGTAAAAACCCCATTGAAAAATTGCCAAGACGACATTTTACAAATTTTTTCTATGGCTCCTATGTTCTGGGTTAAACTGTGTAAAAAATAGAAATAAATTGTGAAATGTGAAATAAATTCTATTGTAAGATTATGAATTATTTTTTTGTTTTTTCTATTTATAAATCAGAAATCCTTGAGATAAAGTTCGCTTTCGGGCATCAGAGAGTAAAATTCGGAATAGGCCGGAAAATTTCGGAAAAGTGCGGAAACTAATAAGAAACCCTATTTACCTGAAGCCGTTTCAGAAGAACAACTTTCTCAGATTCTGTCTCACCATCTCTTTAAAATATTTAAAGTGTTTTCTTATTGTTTTTTTTGGACAACTATTAAAGGGACTGTAAATGTAATTAAACTAGCTGAGTGGCATATCCGATTCACAACGGCATACCTTAAACCTTTGACTGAGCAAGAGAATGAGGAGTTACCCTTATTATTTTGCAGAAACTTGAAAACTATGAATCTTATCTACACATGCTGTTTTTTTATCATTATTTTTTTCAAGAGTCAAAGAAAATAGATATTTGTATTCGAATTTTTAAAACCGCGATGGACAAAGAGCTTTTAGGATTTTCAGGTGCATTGAGTTCACACTGTGCCATAGTGTACACTCCAGTTCACACAGTGCTCTAGAGTACACTCCAGTTCACACTGTACTCTAGTGTACACTCCAGTTCACACTGTGCCCTAGTGTACACTCCAGTTCACACTGTGCTCTAGTGTACACATCAGTTCACACTGTGCTCTAGTGTACACTCCAGTTCACACTATACTCTAGTGTACACTCCAGTTCACACTGTACTCTAGTGTACACTCCAGTTTACACTGTGCTCTAGGGTACACTCCAGTTCACACAGTGCTCTAGTGTACACTCCAGTTCACACTGTGCTCTAGTGTACACATCAGTTCACACTGTGCCCTAGTGTACACTCCAGTTCACACTGTGCTCTAGTATACACTCCAGTTCACACAGTGCTCTAGGGTACCCTCCAGTTCACACTGTACTCTAGTGTACACTCCAGTTCACACTGTGGTCTAGTGTACACTCCAGTTCACACTGTACTATAGTGTATACTCCAGTTTGCACTGTGCCCTAGTGTACACTCCAGTTCACACTGTGTTTTATTGTACATTGTGTCCTAGTGTACACTCCAGTTTTTAGGATTTATGGTAAAGATTTGGAAAGATTGCCATCGATGATGACGCTAAATTTAAAGGGTACCGTTGTGAATCGTTCACTTGAAATCACATCAACAGTCCCTTTAAGAGTAATTACCTGTCCAGATCTAAGGATAGCAGATCATCAGGGATTGTTTGAGAAGACATTGTCCAGGAATCAAGAACTTTTCTCCGCTCTGGGACCAAATTTAATCAATTTCAGAGGTCGCTGAACTACTATAGTCGGTTCAAATCCTGAATTATAGATTGAAATTCTAATGAATCTTTCACTTTCAATCCGTGATTCAGGATTTGAACCAGTGGCAGGTAGTTTAGTGACTTCTCTTAAATTCATTAATTTACGTCCCTGAACTCTCAGCGTCTGGCTGGCGGGATTTTGGAGATTCTTGTTTTGGGGTTTCGGACTTTTTCTTCCTCCTACAAAATTAAAGTTTGACAATTGACATACTCTCAACGAAGATATATGGTTTGTGAACAGTTTAAACAAATCATAAAATTGTTCTAAAGTTAGATGATGACATTTTAACTGTCACACTTTAGCTGACTAAAAGTGAGAAACCCCCCCCCCCCCAACAAAAAAAATGTATGACTAATTGTAATAAATAAGCTGATTCCACTCCATTTTACTGTCTCTATACATGTTAGTGTAATGATTTTATTGAAACCTTGAATCCAGGTTTGTGGATATTTCATCATATTTTGGACGCTCTTCTACCTTCTGCAGGGCACTCCTGAATTAAATCAAAATTACTTTAAAGTTTAAAAATACATCATATGAAAATTTTCTAGGATTTCACGAATATCATAATCTCTTAACTACAAGTACAGATTATACAAATAACGTAAACATTAAGAGGCGTCTAAAAGATCGTCACCGATCTCAAATTTTACCTTGATTCTTTTTTCGTAATTCCAAAGATTATACCTTGATCGTTTAGCTCTATCTGGTTGTTTTGATATGTTTTCAAAGATTATACCTTGACCGTTTAGCTCTATCTGGTTGTTTTGTCATACTTTCATATTGACCGTTTAGCTCTATCTGGTTGTTTTGTCATACTTTCATAGATTATTCCTTGACCGTTTAGCTCTATCTGGTTGTTTTGTCATACTTTCATAGATTATTCCTTGACCGTTTAGTTCTATCTGGTTGTTTTGTCCTATTTCCACAGATCAAACATTGACCGTTTAGCTTTATCAGTTTGTTTTGTCCTATTTCCATTGATTATACCTTGACCGTTTAGTTCTATCTGGTTGTTTTGTCATATTTCCACAGATTATACCTTGACCGTTCTATGTGATTGTTTTGTCATATTTTCATAGATTATACCTTGACCGTTTAGCTCTATCTGGCTGTTTTGTCCTATTTTTACAGATCAAACCTTGACCGTTTAGTTCTATCTGGTTGTTTTGTCATATTTTCACAGATTATACCTTGACCGTTCAGCTCTATGTGGTTGTTTTGTCATACTTTCATAGATTATACCTTGACCGTTTAGCTCTATCTGGCTGTTTTGTCCTATTTCTACAGATCAAACTTTGACCGTTTAGTTCTATCAGTTTGTTTTGTCCTATTTCCACAGATTATACCTTGATCGTTTAGTTCTATCTGGCTGTTTTGATATATTTTCATAGATTATACCTTGATCGTTTAGCTCTATCTGGCTGTTTTGTCATATTTCCATAAATAACCCAGTTCATCATAGAACTCTCATCATCATCTAAAATACAAATAAATGTACAAGTTTAGCCACAAAAGATGAGACTGTAAAGACGACGTGACGTGACTACTATTACGATTTCAAGGTTAAATTAAGTGTTCAGCCATTAATATACAATTTCAATAACTAATTTAATGATTTGAAAAAATTACATAAGTAGGAATTACCATGAATATAAGGGAAACAGAAAGTATTAATTCCGTACAGTCGTCTCTGTAGTATCATTCTTTGGTAATAATTAAGTACATAGTGAACCCTATATTAAACTATATTCTAAACATGAAAAATACTTAATCGTATATAACCTGATTCTTCGGTGAGCGTTCTTTCTGACTCTGACTGTCAGCAACAAATAATAAATACATGTATACTTATCAAAAATAAGTTTTTAAGCAAAGTAAAAGATGATGAATTAAAAAAATGTTGGTTTAATCCTAAAAATAGTTATCCTATTACCCCATCTCAAAATATTCGATGTTTCAATTTTTTTAATTTTAAAATCCTAACGTCTGACCAGTGACCAATACGTCTGACCAGTGACCAATAACTAAAAGGAGTTCAAATTCTGCTTTTTCATTATAGTACATATAAGTTTTACATGAGTTTACCTGCGATAGAACATTAACGTTTTAACCCCAATTTTGTTTGGTTTATTCGGTTTATCTAGATGTGTTTGTGAAGGCAAAAGGATTTTTTTCTAAGCCTTGAGACCAAAGGTTTAAAAGAGAAATCTTAGCTTATAAAATAAAAACTAGGATAATTTTAGAGAAGTTAATCTCTTTTTTAATCGCCCTTATCAGTCAGAGAAAGACAAAATATGAAAAAAATATATTTTATGAAACTTTTAGATATATAAACATTTTGCGCAACATTGTATTTTAATGTGACAATTCGTTTGCTGTCCAATTCGGATCTGTAGGTCATTAAATGAAGTAAACCTTAGTTTTACCATGAATCATGATAAAATGTACTTTTTTGGAATTGCACTTTACTCTACATATACATTTTATATGAGTTTGCCTGTGATAGAGTACTTGTAGATTCAGATTTAGTCAGCAGAAACTCCTAAACAAACAGATTTCGTCACCGGAAACTCCTAAATGGACAGATTTAGTCACCAGAAACTCCAAACAGACAGTTTTAGTCACCAGACACCCCTAAACGAACAGACTTAGTCACCAGAAACTCCTAAACAAACAGATTTAGTCACCAGAAACTCATAAACAAACAAATGTAGTCACCAGAACCCCTAAACGAACTGGTTTAGTCACCAGAACCCCTAAACGAACTGGTTTAGTCACCAGAAACTCCTAAACAAACAGATTTAGTCACCAGAAACCCTAAACGAACAGATTTATTCACCAGAAACTCCTAAACAAACAGATTTAGTCACCAGAAACTCCTAAACAAACAGCTTTAGTCACCAGAAACTCCTAAACAAACAGAGTTCGTCACCGGAAACTCCTAAATAGACAGATTTATTCACCAGAAACTCCTAAACAGACAGATGTAAACACCAGAAACCCCTAAACGAACAGATGTAGTCACCAGAAACTCCTAAACAAACAGATTTAGTTACCAGAAACTCCTAAACAAATAGATTTAGTCACCAGAAACCCCTAAACGAACAGATTTAGTCACCAGAAACTCCCAAACAAACAGATTTAGTCACCAGAAACTCCCAAACAAACAGATTTAGTCACCAGAAACTCCTAAATGAACAGATTTAGTCACCAGAAACTCCTAAACAAACAGATTTAGTCACCAGAAACTCCTAAATGAACAGATTTAGTCACCAGAAACTCCTAAACAAACAGATTTAGTCACTGCAGAAACTCCTAAACAAACAGATTTAGTCAATGCAGAAACTCCTAAATAAACAGATTTAGTCACCAGAAACTCCTAAACAAACAGATTTAGTCATCAGCAACTGATAAACAAACAGATTTAGTCGCCACAAACTCTTGTACAAACATATTTAGTCACCAGAAACTCTTGAAAAAAAACATATTTAGTCACAAGAAACTCTTGAACAAACATATTTAGTCACCAGAAACTTCCAAGTTTAATGCGAATTTACTGTTACGACTTTGTGTCCTCTTAACTCCTTCCTTCAGTTTTGATTTTACGCCCGTGCAACATATTTGAAAATTAAAGCTTTTTGTTTCTCTAATGAGCTCCTTTTAAAAAGATGAGTTATGATTTCAATTTAAAGTGAAATTTGCTTAATCATGAGAAAATTACTTTATCATGAAAAATTTACTTAATCATGAGAAATTTACTTAATCATGAGAAATTTACTTAATCATGAGAAATTTACTTAATCATGAGAAATTTACTTAATCATGAGAAAATTACTTAATCGTGAAAAATTTACTTTATCATAAGAAAGTCCAAAAATTAGAAAATTTAAATTTTTGTTTAAACTAATTATATTTACCTCTATTACGTTTAGAACTTCAAAATTATGAAATCTATCCGCATACTCCTCTGCTGTATTTCCATCCTTGTCCTTAAATAAAATAGGAAATATTTCTTAAAGGGACTGTACGCGTAATCTTAAGTGACCCTTTATATTTATAGATAGAATGTTTGATTGACAACGGTACTGTTAATGATTGAATGAGAAATCAATGATTTCCTCTTTGAAAAATTGGCTGTGGATTTCTAGCTACATAACCATATCTAGGTAAAACTTATGAAAATTAAACACTGAAATTGCTTTATAGATACAATATAATAATAATATAAAACTAATAAGATTGTTCCTATTTATGGAATAAGTTAGAATATGAAGCTTTAAACATTAAAATAAACATGTTGACTTGGGGTAAACTTTGTTGATATTTATCTTATAATTTGTTTGCCTTTAGTTGAATTTTCATCCTTCTCAATTAACTTTAAAAATGAGTTGGTTCTTCAAATTAAATAATTCATAAATTTTTAACAAAAATTCTTTATTTTGAATTGCCCTCATGAAATACCTTCTATGGCCGCGTAATGAACTGCCGTTCTTCCGTCGTTTAAACTTTTCATGTTGACCCTTGCTCCAGCATCTAGGAGCACCTTACATACACCCCTGGATCATGAAATATCTAGATATTATATTTAGGAGAGCCTTACATACACCCCTAGACCATGATATATCGGAGTCGGTACAAAATGTCGATTATCAAAACGTCGACTACCCAAAAGACGAATAACGAAACATCGAATAACAAATCGTCGAAAACTGCAAAACGTCGACTGCTATAAAACGTTACTGTTACAAAACGTCGACTACAACAAAATGTCGATAGTTACAAAATGTTACATGGTTGATTGTTGGGTTAGATTAGGTTAAGACAGTTTTTTGGCAGTCGACGTTTTGTATCACCGACGTTGTATTATTCTACGTTTAGATAATCAACGTTTTGATAATCGACTTTTTGTACCCGTTCCGAAATATCTAGATATTAATCTTTAAAGTGCTATATCTTAAAGGGCATAACCTGAACCCCTTCTCTGTTGCCAGGTGAAGAGCGGAGTTCCCATTTTTATCCAGACAGTTCACCTCACTCCCATTTTCGAGCCAACTAAATAATGAAATAGATTTGTAAAAGAAAATTAGCTGCATAATTATTTCATCCTGGAGATGCCCGTGAAATAAAAAAATTGATTTTTTATGAAAAGTTTCTAATTTTTTTAGCCAATGTTACCCATAGGTTCCTTCCAAAAAAAATCAGCCAATTTTGTCCAGCCGTTTGTTCAGCTTTAGCTTTCATATATACAAATAAATATATATAAATGAGCGAAGAGCTTTTTATCACTTAAATATCTCTTTATGCATGCAAATGCGACATTTTTTCGGAAGCTTTATTATTCTCTTGTTTGTTTGTAGTTTAAAATTCAAGTTTTTAGTCCCAAACGTATTAAGGCAATAATACAAGAATTAGTAAAAATCCATTAGTCTTTGCCATACAAACGCTGATTGTCTAATCCCCATATCTTTGTAATTCAATGTCGTAGACCTTAGATATTTTAAACTAAATTATGCTAATTTTAAATATTAACGATTAACATCTATCAGTTAGATTAACATATATCAGTTAAATTAAAATTTATCAGCTAGATAAATGGATTAGAAAATTTCAGTTTAAGGCTAATACTCAATTTCTTTACAAGAAAGCTTATAAAAGTTTTTTTTATTTTCTAAACAATATGTACATATCGTACAATGTACTGGGATTCGGAGAGTTAGTTTTACAGTGAGAACCAGAAAACTGTGGAATAGGAAGACGACATGTTGTAACAAAGCAATAAATTGTACTGTAACATATTAAACACGTATTAAATTAAATGGGTCTGTTATTACTGCACATTTTTTATGTTCAATGGACTTTTTAAAGCTCCATAATCTGAGTTTAAATGTCGTCTTCCTAGTTCAGAGTTTTATTGTTCTCATTGTAATCTCAGTGAAAAACCTTAATAACGAATACATCGAAAGAATTCATCAAATGTCGTATTCTTCACTTTCTGATAATGGAATACTGCAGATATTTAGTTTTTTAACTAAATGATTATAAGGAACTCTTTAAAACTGTTCCCGCATATTCATGGCTATTTATTTATTTTCGCAAATACTGAAATTTACGTAATATAGTATAAAACTCATTGAAAAATTGTAAGACGACATTTGATAAATTCTTCCGATGTATTCTTCATTAAGGGTTTCACGTTAACTAATCTGAAAAGACATAATATAATTTTGTTGAATTAAAATCTTACTTATAGACGGTAAAAAGCTGTTTCTTTAATCTGAAAGTTAAACATAAAAAAAATCAAAAAAATGCAATTTCTTTCAACTAATTTCATCACTTTCAATTTTTTTTACCTTTTTACCGCTCTAACTTTCCCCTCACTAACATCAAGGAAGAAATCAGACATTTATGTATTTCTAAATTCTGTCTTTTTTTCACTGAGAAGCGTCAACAACTATTTCTTTTGAAATTCACTAAGCAAATGAAACAACTGCTTTCTCTTTTCCTAGAAAGCGGTCAACTTTCTTTCCGACGGTACAGAGCAGACAAAACATTTTACAGACGGTACAGATTAGACTGAACATTTTACAGACGGTACAGAGCAGACTAAACATTTACAGACGGTACAGGTTATACTCAACATTTTACAGACGGTACAGGTTAGACTCAACATTTTACAGACGGTACAGAGTAGACTAAACAATTACAGACGGTACAGAGCAGACTAAACAATTACAGACGGTTCAAAGTAGACTAAACATTTACAGACGGTACAGAGTAGACTAAACAATTACAGACGGTACAGAGTAGACGAAACAATTACAGACGGTACAGAGTAGACTAAACAATTACAGACGGTACAGAATAGACTAAACATATTACAGACAGTACAGAGAAGACTAAACACTTACAGTTTATACAGCTTAAATCGAACAGTTTACTGACGGTACAGAATAGACAAAAAAATTTACAGATGGTACAGAATAGACGAAACATATTACAGACGGTACAGAGTAGAATAAACTCTTACAGACGATACAGCTTAGACCGAACAGTTTACAGACGGTACAGAATATACGAAACATATTACAGACGGTACAAAGTAGACAAAACATTTTACAGACGGTACAGGTTAGACTGAACATTTTACAGACGGTACAGGTTAGACCGAACAAATTACAGACGGTATAAAGTAGACAAGACATTTTACAGACGGTACAGAGTAGACTACACATATTAGAGAGGGTACAGCTTTGACTAAAAATTTTAAAGACGGTATAGAGTAGACTAAACATTTTACAGATAGGAATATAAACTGAATATACAGAGGATATGAGGATACAATAGAATAGACTAAATATTCAGAGGGTTGTTGAACATAAACCGTACCCCACTGTATCAAAGTGTAATGTCGTCTTCAGGTCTTCTCCTTTGCATCAGGCCAGGCAAAAAAAAGAGTGTACTTACGCCCACCTCTGTTACAGACAGAGTCAACAATATCATCCATTTTGAACACTAAACGTTAAACTTTTGAAATACTTAAAAGATACAATTCATGAAAAATTCTGCAATTCGTAGCAATTTCCACTTAAACAAACAGGGTTTTTATTTCAGAAGTAACAACTCACATAGATTCAGCCTCCTTATAAACAGTCTCATCAATTTTTAAGACTGGGTTGACTTTGAAGTGTCACAACGCCCTAAGCTTAGATTTTTCCGCTCTAACTCACTTATGCTTTTCTGTAGCCCTTTACATGTACATTTTAGCACTGTAAAGCACTTCTTGTTAGATTTGGTTTTTTAGAAGTAATTGGCAAAATTCTCAACGATTTTTGCTTGAGAGCGTGAGACCATTAAATCGCAGTGAACTACATGTTTTAAATTGACCCGATCACCGTCCTCTGAGATCAAACCACTCTTTAATCATTCCAGACACACTCTACCATGTAAATTACTAATTCCTATTAATAACAGTATATTAGTATAAAAGTTTAAATATACATAGGATACAGTAGGACATACTCTATATTCAAAGGAAACAGACACAGTATAAAAGACTAAATATACATAAAATACAGTAGGATATACTATGTTTACAAAGGAAACAGACACAGTATAAACGACTAAATATACATAGGATACAGTAGGATATACTATATATACAAAGGATACAGACACAGTAGAAGATTAAGTATTCATAGGATACATTAGGATATACTGTATATACATAGGATACAGTAGCCTATACTAAATTATACAAAGAAAACAGACACAGTACAAAAGACTAAATATGCATAGGAAACAGAACAATAGTTTATATATAATGGGGAATTTTTCTCTAAGACAATAAAACACATAATTTGAATTTATTTATATTCTTAAAGCTTTCCATTTAAAATAATAAAATGAATTTTGTACTGACATTGTACTGACAATATTGTCATTTGTATTCAGAGGATTTGTATTAAATAGTAGTCCGTAATTGATAAAACATATTTTTACTTAAACAGTGCACACCAAAATAAACTTTGAGAAAAAAGTAATTTTCTGAAATTATTGATTAAATTCAGGTCTGATAATAAGTCTGATCGTTTTAAAAGTTTTTGCTATAAATTCAAATTGTAACTTCCCAGCAGATTTTACAATGTAAATATATAGTGAGAAAAGAGCTCTTCTAATATTTGTAATTAACAATTTAGAATGAAAAAAAAAGTTTTCTTTTGTCAGGTTTGGTACATAATCCGCATAGTAACAGAATTTAAAGAATTTCTACTCTATGGAATAGTTAAAACGGGTTCTTCCTGCTTTTTCCACTTCTTCTCAATCCCATGCAGAAAATAGAAAAAATTACATTTCCAATCAATTCCAAAACCTGAAATATCAAAATTTATCAACAACAAAAAATGCAAAAAATGTAAAATTTAAACAAATAAATAAAAAAAGACATTATCTTGAGATTTTGGGGATTAGGTAACCCCCCGAATCAACTTTAATCGCAGTTGTCATTGAAGTTAAACTGTCAGAAATGTTATCTTAATGATCATTTAAAAACCCCTTTTTTACAGAGTTTTCTAGGTGTTTCCCATAAGTGGCAAGGATGAGATAGGAGGCCGGGCGTTTGCGGCTAGGACAGACTTGGGAAGTTTGGTAAATTGCAGATAAGGAAAGTTGCCTCTCGGGAAAATACCCTTGGAAAGATACCACTTCGGAAAATGCCTTTGGGAAAGTACCTCATATCGTTTAGGTGTTTGCAAAGATTTCCATTTCTAACAAAAAGTTTGATAAAAAGGCATAATTACCTCAAAAAACATGGTGACAGAAAGTCCTAAATATAAAGCAATTACTCCACCTATCCCTGCAATCAAAGAACCATCTGCCATCTACAAATATGCAAATTAAAGGGATCGTTCACTTACTTGGGTATTCAGAATAAAATAAATACAATGATAACCAGAAAAAGGAAGTCGACCTTTAGCCTAAATTTATGACTTTAAAAAGGCCAATGAAAATGAGGCACAGCAAATTTGCAGTCTTGACAGACCTATTTCACATACTAAGTAATTTAATGATTTACAAGTAATGCTATTTGCTTTGTAACAACATCAAATACTCTTTAGTGTTGCATGTAATGTTGTCTTTCTATTCTAAAGTTTTCTGGTTATCATTGTAGCTTATTAGCTATTGATTGGTATTGGTCTAACTTTTTCTAAGATATCTATGGCTGTAGAAAAAGGCCGATTATCGTTCAGAATTTCAGCACAAAGGTATGGTACCTTTGCTTCGACACTATTTGATGCTTTTTTTATAGCCATGGATAAAAAAGTTTTAAACATAAAATTTGTTTAGGAGCGCAAAAAGAGAGAGCAAGCACCTTCTAGCCCATCAATTTTAATTCAAAGAAAGTTTTGACATAAAAATTATCAATTTCCCTGTTAACAATTTCCAGAAAAGAATTTTTTTTGCCAGGGGCTGGATAACATGAAATTACCCAAAAGGGAACGGTCCCTTTAAAGGGACTGTAGACGTAATTTCTAGTGACTCTTCAATTACAGAACGGCATGGGCGATTCACAACGTTACCTTTCAAACCTTTATCTGATTAATTATCTGTGTAATGATTAGAAATATATTGTTATCACGCGATATTTCTAAAAATTTCCTTTATTGTTACAGTGGCAAATATCTGCAAGTTACTTTAACAGAAAAACAAAAATTAAGAAAAATATTTTGTTTCGAGAGAGAGAAAGAGTAGGATATCGCATTCATCAGTCAATGATCAGACTCCGACTTGAAGTGTAACCTTGTCCCTTTCAGAACTTAGAGAATAGAATATATATTAGAATGGAATTTACTAGAAAAAAGTGTAAAACGGCCATTTTATTGTACTGTTTCCATACTGCAGGTGTACTTCACATATTTATGCTACAGGGTGTCCCACGAACTATGACATTTAATAAATCGTTATTTTAAGTTAAACAAATCTATTGTTTCATTAAATTTTACTTTGAAAGTAATTTTAATATAGCATGACTCCCATATAATATTTTTATTGATCTTTGGTATCAAACAACTTAACAAATTATGGGAAAAGACATTTTAAACTATTCACCAACTGTCATGTTTCGTGGGACACCCTGTATGTAACCTTTTGGGCCCTGGAATATAATTTTATAGAAATCTATAATTATTGTTAAAAGAAAACCAAATTATGAACTAGGCTGGTTTCATAATTGACCAATGATCATTTCACATAGACTTTATGCCTTTCACTTTACAAACGATGATTTTTCGTTATAAATATTAATCAAATGATGTTTTTTATTCACCTAATTCATTATAAAGTTTATTTAACAGCTTTAAAAAATTCGAAATTGAAATGAATAATCTAGGGAACATACTGTATTAATATACTCTACTGCATATAATTTGTGAACATTTACATGATTTGTACACTTTGAACTTCCTTTCAGGCTTAAAGGGACTGAAAAAATTCATACCGAGAGATTCTTTAAATTCCTCTCTAACATATATTCTATTCTCTATGTTTAAGAACATACGATTTTTTCTTTGCAGCGTTAAGTTTTAACTGTATATTATATGTTCGTATTTTACTTTTAAATTTTTTTTAGTTAAATACATCATTTAAAGAAAAATAAAAGGCGAGTTTAAAAATATTACAATATACAGTTACAATATATTACTGAGCCTGAAATTTAAAAGAGTATCGTTGAACAAACTCCCGAGTTTCCTTTTTGGGGTCTGAACATTTGTGTAGATTTTGATTTAAGTGATTCGAAAAAATGGGGAATAAAAACACACTGAAAACTTATATTTCATTACAAAAATATTGATATTCACAAAACTGTCTAACCCCATTCGTGAAACCCGGGTTTATAAAACTGGTTTTCATAATGATACCCTGTCTTAGGTTTGGGCTGAGAGCCCAAAACTTAAAACAGGGTATCGTAATGAAAACCAGTTTTAAAACCCGGGTTTCGCGAATGGGGTTAGGCAGTTTTGTGGATATCAATATTTTTTGTTGTGAAATATCATTTTATTTATTTTCTTCATAATCTCCACTTTTTAAATCTTTTAAATCAAAATCTACAATAATGCTTAGACCCCATAAAGGAAACTCGAGAGTTTCGTTCAACGATACTCTTTTAAATTTCGGGCTCAGATGTCAAGCGAGCACCGTGCAGTTTACATTGTACAGGTGTACAGTGCTTGCAATTGTATAATGTGTACGGAATACATTGTACAGAGTAGACCATGGGTACTGGAATAGGGTAAGGTAGTCAAACAATTATAGTGATTCTGGTTTCTGTACCTTGCCTGCGGTACAGGACACAGAGGATAGGGCAGTGGTCCAAGAACTGTCTCGGGATAAGATCTGTTGTAGGCGAGTATACGCATAATTGTGATTGACATTTATTTGGCGGACTGGGAATTCTCCACCAATAGTTTTAATCAGTGACGTCAGACATGTACAGTTCTTCCCCGTACCGTATCGATCTTCCATTCGTGCCCGAGCCTTGTTGCGATACCCTATTCCAGTACCCATAGAGTAGACTGTAAAATATACTTACCGAATACTTAGGTGACTCCTCAATCCTGTTTACGTTCAAGGAGGTGAAGTACACCACCACGGATACTAGGTTCTCAGCCAGGGAGGGGGGTGGACCTCCTCCTCCTCCTTGATCTCCTTGCCCAACTTGTTCTCCTTGAACTGTTTGACCTCCTTGAACTGTTTGACCTCCTTGAACTGTTTGACCTCCTTGAACTCTCCTTGAACTGTTTGACCTCCTTGAACTGTTTGACCTCCTTGAACTGTTTGACCTCCTTGAACTGTTTGACTTTCTTGAACTGTTTGACCTCCTTGAACTGTTTGACTTCCTTGAACTGTTTGACCTCCTTGAACTGTTTGACTTCCTTGAACTGTTTGACTTCCTTGAACTGTTTGACTTCCTTGATCTGTTTGACCTCCTTGAACTGTTTGACCTCCTTGAACTGTTTGACTTTCTTGAACTGTTTGACCTCCTTGAACTGTTTGACCTTCTTGAACTGTTTGACCTCCTTGAACTAGTTGACCTCCTTGAACTGTTTGACCTCCTTGAACTGTTTGAATTCCTTGAACTGTTTGACCTCCTTGAACTATTTGACCTCCTTGAACTGTTTGACTTTCTTGAACTGTTTGACCTCCTTGAACTGTTTGACTTTCTTGAACTGTTTGACCTCCTTGAACTGTTTGACCTTCTTGAACTGTTTGACTTCCTTGAACTGTTTGACTTCTTGAACTGTTTGACCTTCTTGAACTGTTTGACTTCCTTGAACTGTTTGATCCTTGAACTGTTTGACTTTCTTGAACTGTTTGACCTCCTTGAACTGTTTGACCACCTAAATTATGAAAAGATGAATATATGTATCATGGTATATATGCAATGAATCATGCAGAAAACTATTGTGTGAAACACTGTACCTGTCAGAGTCTGATAAGTATCTAAGGCTGAGTTAAGAACACTTCTTCTTCTCCTTTTACTAGTTGTAGAATCAAATCCATACAAAGAATTTGCAATCGCCTGAAATACCAACATAATTGAAGCTGTTAATTTTTTTATTTTATTAAGGTGTAACTGAGATTTTGATAAAAAAATATGTTCAGATTGAAATTTTTAAATGAGTAAAAAGAAGTTTAGTTGTGTATTAACTTCTTCTTTAATTGCATTTAATTTCTTCTCTTGTCACTTTTGTTTTGACTGCAGTTGGGACTTTCTTTAAGCTGCAAATTCAAGCGTACGCTGTGCTGAGTTACGTATAGTCTGAACTTAACACAGCGTATGCTTTTATTTGTATCTGAACACAACCAGGTTTCAGTAAGATTAAACACAAATATCTCTGTACTCCACAAACAAAGGTTTTTAGGGTACCATTGTAAATCGGCAATGCCCTCTTTGCATGGAGGGTCACTGGAAGTTACAATTACAGTCTCTTTATTGCATTTTTAATTAAAGTCTTATGTTGATATTTAAGGAACTGGACATTTTCTTTTTATGTTTTACTTAAGTATGGATTGTTTTCTTATAAATCTTCTGTCCCAAACAATATAACACATAAAAGCTTTTAATTTAAAAAAGTGGTTTTAAAAAGAATGGTTGCAAGCCATTAAATTAAGACAAACAGAGCCCACGAGGTAAAATAAGACGAATTAAAGACTCAAGCTTCGGGATTTAGGTTGCAACTAATTTTCCTCAGAGTTTGATTTATTAACCCGGTTAAATATTGTATTTTGGGGATTTTTTTATGGTTGGAATTTATAGATGATTCGAATTAGACTCAACATTGAGACTAATATTCCACTAAAACCAACCAAGGTACGTTTGTTTAGTTCCATCGGGCCTAACTTCTTATATAAGTTTAGCCTAAGAGCTGGCCGCTGTCGGATCACGTGACTTAAAGCTGTCATCAGCTAATTCATATTTTGTGTCTTATAAGATTGAGCCTTAAACCTGGGTATTAGGAATTAAAACTAAAGATGAAGCTTTTAAATCGCGGGCTATGGATATTATTATGTTTTAGTTCGGTGAAAAAATATTTTATGATTCCAATGTGGATTTAAAAAGATTTTATAACCTCATATTGCTTAGCTGGCCATTGTGCTGAAGAAGTTTCCAAATTATAAATTTGTTCCTGAAATAAATCCATAACATTAAAAAATTTTGTCCTCACAAGCTCCAATTTTCCATTATAAATTTTACCCGTCTCTGCTTAATTAATCCGATTTTTAAGACTGTCAAATATATTGCAAAAATAATGAAAATACAGGGTGTCCAACTAAACATGACAGTGGAGAGGAGATTTAAAGATCGTCTTCATTCTTTATCAAATAAAACCAAACTTGTCTTAATCTGTTATAAGTTCATTATATGTCCGATAAGTTAGAGAGCACGAAACATTTAGGAAATGCCCTGATATAGTGAAAATTGTATCTAGTATTTCATTTGTAACTAGCTGAAGGGCCCGGCGTTGCCCGTGGATTTTTTTTTATTATTTAAAAAAAAAAATTTAAAATTTAAGTGGGCTCTTAGCTTTCAGGTTTTGTGCGAAACTCTGTATAAAATTAATTGTGGCTCTATCTGTGAGCATTTTCTCTTTGTACAGTATAAAACAATAACAAACAAATACATTTCGCGGGATTACTTATTTTTTGTGCGCATTTTCAAACTTTGATTTTTAAAAATCTTTAAAACCTTAGAATTTCAAAAAAATATTATCTCTTTATTCTAACCTGGCAGGCAGGGTTACAATTACAAATTCTTATCTCAGCATCAAACTCAGCAACTATATTAGATATACAGGTGTACTCATCACCTAGAGATCATTCATATTAGATATACAGGTGTACTCATCACCTAGATCAATATTATTAGATATGCAAGTGTACTCATTATCTATAGATCAATAATTGTTTATATACAGGTGTACTCATCACCTAGAGATCAATAATATTAGATATACAGCTTTGTACTCATCACCTAGATATCAATAATATTAGATATACAGGTGTACTCATCACCTAGAGATCAAATTATTAGATATACAGGTGTACTCATCACCTAGAGATCATTCATATTAGATATACAGGTGTACTCATCACCTAGAGATCATTCATATTAGATATACAGGTGTACTCATCACCTAGAAATCATTCATATTAGATATACAGGTGTACTCATTACCTAGAGATCAAATTATTAGATATACAGGTGTACACATCACCTAGATATTAATTATATTAGATATACAGGTGTACTCATCACTTAGAGATCATTCATATTAGATATACATGTACACATCACCAAGATATTAACTATATTAGATATACAAGTGTACTCATCACCTAGAGATCATTTATATTAGATATACAGGTGTACTCATCACCAAGATATCAATTATATTAGATATGCAGGTGTACTCATCACCAAGATATAAATAATATTAGACATACAGGTGTACCCATCACCTAGAGATCAATAATATTAGATATACAGGTATACTCATCACCAAGATATCGATAATATTAGATATACAGGTGTACAAATCACCAAGGTATAAATTATATTAGATATAAAGGTGTACACATCACCTAGATATCAATAATGTTAGATATACAGGTGTACTCATTACCTAGAGATCAATAATATTAGATATGCAGGTGTACTCATCATCTAGAGATCATTCATATTAGATATACAGGTGTACTCATCACCTAGAGATCAATAATATTAGATATGCAGGTATACTCATCACCTAGATATCAATAATATTAGATATATTGTACTCATCACCTAGATATCAATAATATTAGATATACAGGTGTACTCATCACCTAGAGATCAATAATATTAGATATACAGGTGTAATCATCGCTTAGAGATCAATAATATTAGATATACAGGTGTAATCATCACTTAGAGATCAATAATATTAGATATACAGGTGTAATCATCACCTAGAGATTAATAATATTAGATATACAGCTGATCTTATCACCTAGAGATAAATATTAGATTTAGAGCTGTTTTTTTCGATTTTTAAAATTTAGATCATCCATAACCTTTCCTGGGGTCATGTGATGTCATACACAAAATTTGGGCCTGATCTGTTCAACCGTTTTGACGTTTATTGGATAGAAACAAAATGACAGACAGACAAGCAAAGTATATATCAGATACAGATGTACTCTCACCTTGAGGTCAATATTAGATATACAGGTGTACTTATCACCTGGAGATCATTCATATTAGATATAAAGGTGTACTCATCACCTAAAGATTAATATTAGATATACAGGTGTACTCATCACCTAAAGATTAATATTAGATATACAGCTGTACTCATCACCTAGAGATTAAGATTAAATATACAGCTGCAGTTATCACCTAGAGATCAATAATATTATATTTAATGGGAAAAGGACCCGGACTCATTTAAATAATATGCGATTTAATAAGTTACTAGTTAACTATTTGCTTTGTAACAACATCAGCTTCATTCATTCACAGTTTTCTGGTTCTCACTGTATAAAGTTGAACAGTACTTTGGGGCCGAGTATGAACTAGAGAATTAGTTCAACTAGCCAGACCTAGTTTAACTACAGTGATAACCCTAGTAAACAACGTAATAAGAAGACGACCTTATTGCATTACTTAAGTGTGTTTGATGTTGTTACAAAGTGAATAGTTTTATTAGACACATATTAAATTACTATTTTGGTAAAATCATTTTGCTCTTTCTAGGCTACATTTTTTGCATGAAACGCGTTGGGTCGACTCTACATGGGGTAGTGCAGACTGGACGGTACGACTAAATGCATATACACTATACAGTACATGTTGTGCTCGGGTCATGCAACTTTTAGGCTTGTGTAAAATGAGTCTGCTTATATATACATAGCAAATTGCTGTGTCTCATGCTCAGTGGACCTTTAAAACTGATAACTCTATTCCAAAAGTCGTCTTCCAATTTCATATGTTTCTGGTTATCGCTGTCCCCAGACCGAATTATAAGAAAATTGAAACTGAACTGGTTGAACGAAGATCGCAGGGTGAGAATCCCATTTTATCAATCTCACGATCCAGGTAGAGAGGATGGAAACATCCACACTCATAGGTGAAGCTGGATTGCAGGCAGTATCTTTCACATTGCTTAATAGAAAGGAACTGATTGAAGGTAATATCTTTCACATTGCTTAATAGAAAGGAACTGATTGAAGGCAATATCTTTCACATTGCTTAATATAAAGTAACTGATTTAAGGCAATATCTTTCACATTGCTTAATAGAAAGTAACTGATTTAAGTCAATATCTTTCACATTGTTTAATAGAAAGCAACTGATTGAAGTCAATATCTTTCACATTGCTTACTAAAAAGGAGTTGATTTAAGTCAATATCTTTCACATTGCTTAATAGAAAGTAACTGATTGAAGGCAATATCTTTCACATTGCTTAATAGAAAGTAACTGATTTAAGTCAATATCTTTCACATAGCTTAACTGAAAGGAACTGATTGAAGTCAATATCTTTCACATTGCTTAATAGAAAGGAACTGATTGTAGGCAGTATCTTTCACATTGCTTAATAGAAAGTAACTGATTGAAGGCAATATATTTTACATTGCTTAATAGAAAGGAACTTAATAGAAGCTTTGAAGTTCTAATCACTATATCTTTAAAACTTGATTGTGTAAATCTTAACTTTTAATTGGTATGAATTCTAAATTTATATGGTGAACGACTTTGGGTTGCAAAGATATAAGGATTAAAAAATCACTGCATCTATTTTCATTCAATTTATTTTTGATTAGTAAAGAAACTGATTAAAGGAATTGAGTTTTCGCCACAAACTTAAATATTCTAATCCCTATATCTTTGGGGTGCAAAGATAAAGGGGAAATCAGAGTTTGTGACAAAGCTCAATTTTTTGTTAAGAATCAAAATTTTTTTAATTAAATTGTATTTTTTTACCGCAGTACTGTACGTGAGCCCCTCCGTATCGTACTGTGTATAGTTAGTCGAATCCCATTCTAAAATATAATTTCTTCATTAATCAGAGCCAGGGAGTTGGGAACTTATGTATTATAGATATCCAGATCAAACTTGATCTCGATATTTTGTTAAAAAACTGAAGTGAAGAGATTAAGTATTGATTCTCAAATTAAAAGTGCTCACAGTGGATATCGAGATCAATCTATCCTCATTGCATATTTATCATTTCAGAAATTACATTATTATCGAATCCCTGAACTTATACATTTTTTATTCTTTTTTGTGAAATGGGAACTTTTTATGCATACTTGACTTTATAATATTTCAATCTCAAATTTTGCTCAGATCAAATTGAAAAAAAAATCGAACAAATGTTCTGTCTACAACTGTTTTTAATCATTTTTACAACGTCCTGTTTTTACCCCCTGAATATTAGAACTTTCGTCAATTCTTATGTAAACATTTTTAAGTGCTTTCAATTGATTACGACATTCCTTTATAATCATATATACATTTAATCGAGTGTTAATAATTCATAATTAGCATAATTATCATCAATATAAATTTCCAACATTAATTGTAAATATCATAAGTTTTGAGTTTCACTTTCTAACTCTCTTACCTCCGTAGCATTCAGACTCATAAGGGCTTTGCTGGCGACTTATCATCATCTTAAAAATAATAAATGTTGAATCTGAATTTAAGGAGTGTAGCAACGCCGTGGCCTGTTTTACCACTCTAACTCCGGCCCTATAACCTTTTTTGTAGCCCTAGAAATGAATATGAATATGAAGAACTTTAAAGCACTTATTTTAGCTTTAGTTTTTTAGAATTTATATTGTGCGGTTTCCGGAAAATGACTAGAGATAAAACAGAATACATTTAAAAAATTGGATTACAGTTTTATTTTCAGACAAAATATAAATTCTTCCAGTTCAAATTTTAAACATAATAAATCTTTCACTATAGCTCTTATTTGTATTATAAGTGATAATTGTGATACATAGGAATTTTATACAGGGTTTTTTTTTTGTTCACAATTTTTGGGTCTGTCCTAGAGAACGATTTTTGGCGGCCCCCGCCCTCCCGACCACCCCCCCTACTATCAATTTTGTACATGACCACTTATTTTTTAGCAAGTTTATTATTATTTATTTTTTATTATTATTTATTTTTTTATTATTTAGGGTTAGGTTAGGTTAAGACACTTTCTGGGCGGAGCGCTGCGGCTAGGACAGGCTAGGGGACCGAGCGCTGTGGCCGCGGGTTAGGTTAAGTTAAAACACTTTCTGGGCCGAGAGCTGTCGCTAGGACAGGCTAGGGGGCCGAGCGCTGCGGCCACATGTCTTAGGATCCTCTTACATTTATGATCCATGTACAAAATTGACTAGAGGGGTGCAAAAATCGCTCTCTAAGAAATTACCCAATAAAAACTGTGGTTTAAAAAGCGTGTATTCTTAAATTCAGATAATTCATGATCTGAAAGTTAAAACTAAAAATCAAATTTGTTTTTATGTGCATTTAAAGAAAATGTCGCATGATTTGCTAATTATTTTTTAGTTTGATATTGTCGTCTTTAATTTGAATACTACATCTTTAAATTACTTTATATTTTGTCATTTACATGTTATGAGCATTTTAAAATTTTGGTTTTTAATATGAAATTTCCCCATTAAAAGTCACGCTGAACATGGCATCCTAATCAGCCGATAGGAAAATCGACACATTTCGCCAGGCAAGCTAGGCTAAAAGCGCTACTGCAGTTGTGATTTACTCCCACCAATCACCTTATAAGACTTAGGTATTTAATCTAAATATATTATTATAAAATATATTTCCGGTTGGACTAATGAAACTAGGAAATAAGAAGAAGACATTAAAAAAAATGCATTTGATGTTACTAGAGCAAATAGTTTTGCTGCAGCAAATAGTTTTGCTAGAGCAAATAGTTTTGCTAGAGCAAATAGTTTTGCTAGAGCAAATAGTTTTGCTAGAGCAAATAGTTTTGCTAGAGCAAATAGTTTTGCTAGAGCAAATAGTTTTGCTAGAGCAAATAGTTTTGCTAGAGCAAATAGTTTTGCTAGAGCAAATAGTTTTGCTAGAGCAAATAGTTTTGCTAGAGCAAATAGTTTTGCTAGAGCAAATAGTTTTGCTAGAGCAAATAGTTTTGCTAGAGCAAATAGTTTTGCTAGAGCAAATAGTTTTGCTAGAGCAAATAGTTTTGCTAGAGCAAATAGTTTTGCTAGAGCAAATAGTTTTGCTAGAGCAAATAGTTTTGCTAGAGCAAATAGTTTTGCTAGAGCAAATAGTTTTGCTAGAGCAAATAGTTTTGCTAGAGCAAATAGTTTTGCTAGAGCAAATAGTTTTGCTAGAGCAAATAGTTTTGCTAGAGCAAATAGTTTTGCTAGAGCAAATAGTTTTGCTAGAGCAAATAGTTTTGCTAGAGCAAATAGTTTTGCTAGAGCAAATAGTTTTGCTAGAGCAAATAGTTTTGCTAGAGCAAATAGTTTTGCTAGAGCAAATAGTTTTGCTAGAGCAAATAGTTTTGCTAGAGCAAATAGTTTTGCTAGAGCAAATAGTTTTGCTAGAGCAAATATTTTTGCTGGAGCAGCCTTTTTAAAAATCATGTTATTTAATGAAATTGAGCTCCGACATGCTGATGTTGAAGATCAAAAGTCCAGATAGAAGGTGATCATTTAATTTTTGTACCGTCCCGTTTTGCCTCATATAGTCTGTATTTGTAATGTACAGCATGTTCTGGCCTGGTCGAAATTCAGCCCGGTACTAGAAATGAACTGGAGTGTACAGTGCCGGAAGAAGAACTTACCGACTGAACAGCCATGTTGGTTTTAGTGTTTGGATGTGCATCAGTGCCCAGTTCCTACAATATCTGAGTTTTATTTTTGCATGGTTAGTCCCTTCACGTGGATGCAACGGTTCTGTCAATATTTTTGAAAGCTTTGACTATCGATAACAATTTGACCCATTAAAAATAATTTTTAATCCTCTTTTCTTAAATACTTTTTTGTCGGCATATACGTTTTGAATGAAAAAGTTTAGAAAAAACAAATCCTTCAGTTTAAAGATTGTTGAATTATAGACCAAAACACGTTTGATTAAAAAAACCGAACTCTGGTTAGTCCGGGGTACCTTGGCCTTTAGAGCTGGAAACTCTTGTGTTTGATACCCTTAATCCCGTTCACTTCATCTCAATATTCTCTTAATCCCGTTCACTTAATCTCAATATTCCCTTAATCCCGTTCACTTAATCTCAATATTTCCTTAATCCCGTTTACTTAATCTTAATATTCCCTTAATCCCGTTCACTTAATCTTAATATTCCCTTAATCCCGTTCACTTAATCTTAATATTAACTGTGAATATTTGATTTTCTGCTTAATCCTTTCTTTTTAGATAAAATTTCACCGCTTCTGATTTGCTGTTTGCTTTATGCAAACAGGACTCAAGGACAAAAGCACTATACAGTATATTTTGAAGATCAACAGATTAGTTAATCTCTTTTTTTCTCGGTAAATGTTCGAATAAGCTGTTTTTCGCGGATTTAGCAATTTCTAGATTTTGTAGATTACCGTTCTTACATACAAAAATTCCGGCCTCTGCGTAAAACTAAATTTTGTTATGCATTAAATTATAAAGAGAGGTTAAATGCCAATACAAATTATTATGAGTTTGGAAATGTACTCAAAGACCTGGAGGGGGGGGGATATGAAATTATTCCAATTTTTACTAAGTTTAATATTACATTTAATACAATGCATGGATAAACAGGTTTAAAACGTCAAGTCATTCAATTCAATTTGCTTTAGTTTCTTTTTACCTATAGTGCCTGAATGTACGCGTAATTCTAAGTGGATCAAGTATTGCGGAGTCATTAAGTAGTCCTACTCCATAACGATTTCCCAAACAAGTATCTATCCAGGTACAACTTGCAGGTTATCTTGACTATCAATGTCAACACACGGCTACAATCCTGTGATACTTATCAATGTCTTAACTAGGACACGATTCACACGGCTACAATCCCGTGGACTATCAACCCCACCACCACTGGGTGCGATCTCATTAGCTATCAATATCAATCATAAGCTCTTAATAATCAATGCCAAATCAAATAGCCACGATCCTCAACCTGTTTATCAAAACAGGAAACGATTACTCTCTCACAGTAAACAGTGCGGAGTCTCTATTGCTAAGGTATATTTCTTCAGCTTAGATTGGAATTGGGTTCTTTAACAGCGTAATTTGTGCGCTATTATATATAAAGTAGTTAAGCAACCACAAAATGACGAAGATATATATATCTATGGACATTGAATGGGTTAATTGCAATACATGAATTACGTATTTATTAATGGGCACATTCACTTATATATACAATGTACAATGCAGTTTGTTATGGGCCTCTATATTTGCTACAATCATTATTCTTTAAGCTGAAATTTGAGTTCATTTATGAACCATGTTGAATCGTTGGTTGAAGAAAGCTCCTCATTTCCTCATTTTTAAAATCATTTTTCATTCTTAACAGCTCTAGGAACGTTTTCGTGAGACATTTTCATCATGAAATTATTTCGGAAAAGATTGAAACTGTAATCTAAAGAATCTGTAATACCTCAACTTGATGATGTAGCTCAGGTGAATGTATTTGAACTCTAGCAGCAGCGCTTTGTGTTTGTCCTCTTTTCATGTACATGGCCTGAGAACAAATTTAAAGAATTTGAGCCGTGGCTTAACCAGAACCTTTAAAAGCTGGGGGATCTGAATCTATGAATAGCCTGGGGGGGCGTTTGGCGTTTTGCGCCACCCCCCCCCCACCTAGAAAAGGCTTTAGAGAATAGGTATAGGGTTGAAATGCTTGTTCATAGCCCAATTTTTCATGGCCAGCTCAAAGAAAAAAAATTAGACCGATAACTTTATTAGTTTGGGTGCTAGGGAGGGTGGAAAAAAATGTATAAAAAAGGGTCAAAAAAAAGAAAAAAGTGTTTGTTGTTTTAAACAAATATCAAAGTGTGACACATGTTTCTACATGCATTTTTCAAGGGCTCTTCAAAAATATATAATTTAAAAAAAAATTGAATTACTATTCATTAAAAGTCATAACATTTCACGGTGATAGTGTCAAAAATGATAGTGCTAGGACAAATAAAACTATAGGGCCGACTCACGCCCCCCCCCCCCTCAGCCTTTTTAGGGTTAAATTTGAGACGCGGCTCAAATATGGTTGGTTCTACTTAAGCAATGTATTCAATGTTTCAAGATTTAAGCCGGCGCTCAATTGGAACCATGTATTATACCCATAAAACAATAATACATGGTGCCCCATGCATGACACATGACAGTTGATGATATAAGTTAACGATCATCTTTGATATGTTAAACTATTTGCGGCATTATTTCGCTAATCTTCTTTTACATATATGATTCATAAAACTATCAATAAATAATTTACAAAACTTTAATCAAAAAGCATAAAAAGGGTATTTTGTGATGGTTGAATAATAATAATAATGTTTGTATGATTATGGTGTAAGAACCGAAGAATATTTAGATCATCTCTCATCAGTCATATTTCGTTGGGCACCCTGTATACAATATACGATATACAATACATTATACAATATACAATATACTATGTACAATATACAATATACAATATACATTACAATATACAATATACAATATACAATATACAATTTACCTGTTCAAGGTTTAGAACAAGATTCAACCCGAAATTTGGCCCTGTCACTAAAATTTAAAAAAAGAAAATTTAAATCTAATTATTCCAGTTTGTAATGCTTTAAATTACCAATCCCATTCCACCAATCCACCCTTATAAGTTCCACAACCTGTCATTTACCAGACCCTTACACTTTCCCGTCCCCTGTCATTTACCAATCCCCTTCTAATTACCCGCCCCTTCCATTTACCCCCCCCCCTCTCTTTACCTGCAACCCTCCTGTTTCCAGCGTCGGAATCCAGAAGGTTAAAAGCTGTAAACCAGAAGAAATTTCTTTTTTAAACTTGAATTAAAAATGCAATGTATATGCTATAAATATTTTTTTAAAGGGACTGTAAAGGAAATATGAAATGGATAAAAACCCGAGAACCTAAGGCGTTGAACAATATTTATATTTATTTATATCATTTAAAAGTCCGTATTACGTCACAAGAACTCCCGTCAATGAAAGTGCAGTATACTGCTCACTTGATACAGACGGAAATCCCGTGATCAGTATACTGCACTGCCATTGACTGACATTTCTGGTGAAGTAATACGGACTATACGGACTATTTGTAATAAAATTAACAATTATATTATTAAAATTGCAAAAAATAAATAAAATAATTGTAACAGGAGCAAACCTGAAATTCTCAGGTTTCTGTGGAATATCGTCGTTTTCAGATTGGTTTCGTATTTGTGGAATATGATCTGCTTAATACTACAACGTTTATTCAAAATTGCATATATATGGATTTTCGAATAAATTTGACACAGTTTTATATAAATTTCTCGAGACAGAAACACCAGATAGACGTTTTATAGGTCTCGATCAAAACCTGAGATTCTTAGGTTTCAGCCTATACCCCCTTTCATTTTTCCTTTATACAGTCTCTTTAAACGTAATATTTACGTAAAACACAAAATTTAAAAGAAATTTTTAAGTATTAAATATCCCTACATGAGCTGAGATCGGAACTTTTGTGTGGATAATCTTAATCTTGAAGTATTGAGCTCGATATATAATGTATTTTTGTGTTGATTACTTATAATCCCAATAGCTTGATCCCTGTGTACAATTACCAATTACAATTACAATTATTACAATTACAATTATTCTGCAGATTAGCAAAAGATCGAGTTCAAGCGTTGATCTGGATATCCATAATGCAAGAGTTTCCAGAGCTGGGAACTTTTGAATGGTGGTTATCGGGATTAATACTTAAACTCCTCTTTTTCTTCATCTCCAGATTAATTAAGCGATCGGGATTAAGGATTATCCCATTCTAAAGTTCCCAGCTCAGCTAAGACAAATCAATCTTTACAAATTATCTTCCATTTGTTAAAATCCAAGTTAAAATCTTAGAATTTGAAAAACCTAAAAATTAACTTAATCAATCAATGTGTTGGAATTATCTTATTTAAATCATCCACCGAAATTATTTCTTTCTGCCTGAATTAAATGTAAAACAGATTCCATATTTTGCACTGAGTGAGGTGCGAAAATATCTAAATGATAAAGTTTCAATTAATTTTGATCTTAACAGAAAGTGAATAAAACTGGAAATAAAATAATAATAACGATAAAAAATGACAACAACAGAGGTATTATTAAAACCAAATATGATTAATTGGTAAATTTAAATGTATTTCTTATATATTAATGATAATCATCGGATTTTGATCATAATAAACGCTATTTCTTTATTTAAAACTATATCCTTGTTTTCATAAATATACAACAAAAGTAAATTTAGAAATACAACGCTTTAGCAAAATTTACAAAATTCAAGATGAATGCTATTTTGAATATTTTTGACATCTTTCTTGCTCATAATATTTTTTGCATCCTTTAAACAAGCTAAATTGTCATTGGTTAGTACTAATTGCATAAAAGACCAAAAGGCCAATTGCACACTTTTCCTTTTAAGCCTAAAGGTAGAAATATTTTCCTTACATTGCCTTTAAACAATCATTTCCTCTGAAGGTGCATTCCTTGATAAAATCTGTATACTGATGTCCTATCTCAAGCCTAGAATATTAAACATTTAAGAAAGGAAGGACGAGAGGAAGGGGAAAGGGAAAGGAAAAAGAAAGCAAAGGGAAAAGCAAACAGGAAAAGAAAAAGAAAAAAGAGAAAAATTAAAAGGAACGCATAGGGAATTGAAATGGAAAGTAATAGGGAAAGAAATAAGAAAAGGAATAGGGAAAAGATACGGAAAGAATGGGAAACGGAAAAGTAAACGGTAAGGAAAAGGAAAGGAAAGGAAAAGAAAAGAAAAGAAAAGGAAAGGAGAAGAAACGGAAAGGAAAAGGACAGAAAAGGGAAGGGAAAAAAGGAAAAAGAAAGATATAGAACAAGATTAAAGGAAAGGAAAGGAAAGGGAAAGGAAAAAGAAAGACATTAAAGGAAAAGATTAAAAGAAAGGAAAGGAAAGGAAAAGGACAGGAAAGGAAAGAAATGCATAAAAGGGAAAGATTAAAGGAAAGGAAAGGAAAGGAAAGGACAAGAACAGGAAAGAGAAAGGAAAAAGAAAGATATAATTGAGAAAAAAAGAGGAGAAGTTTACCTGGTGGACTCGTGCATCATCATAATCTTCTTTAAAAACTCAAACTCTGCTTCCACTGCTGCTGATACAGCTGAACAGTAAAGAATAATTACATTCCGATACAACTAACATTTTCTAAATTTTACAAACGGAATTTTATTGACAAATCACAACTTCTAAAATCCATATAATTTTTCAGTTATGTCGAGCAAACCAAAATTTTTTACTCAACATTAAACCTCCGTAATGATTTTGTTTGCTGAAGCTTGTATATTTTCATCTTTAACTTTGCTACAGTGGTCGGCGTTTATATAAATAGAATGAAGACGACTTTTATTTAAGTTTTTATTTCTAACAAGCTTTTTCAAATAACAAGTTTACAAGTAAACAAAGAGAAGCTGTTCATGGACAGTCACTCTATATTTCCATGTTTATCTGATTCATTTGTTGTTTTACAGTAAAAATCTAAAGTTGTCTTCATTGTATTGATATATATGACGACAACTGTAGTTTCATTATTTTCTAGATTTTTAGCTGTTCGATGTTTCCGGCTAAAAACAAGCACAACACTGCTCATATAAACATTATGGGACACATATATAGACTGGATATTGGGACATAAATAAACTGGATATTGGGACATATGTAGACTGGATATTGGGACATAAATAAACTGGATATTGGGACATATTTAGAATGGATATTGGGACATATATAGACTGGATATTGGGACATATATAGACTGGATATTGGGACATATATAAACTGGATATGAGACATATATAAACTGGATATGGGACATATATAGACTGGATATTGGGACATATACAGACTGGATATTGGGACATATATAGACTGGATATTGGGACATATATAGACTGGATATTGGGACATATATAAACTGGATATGGGACATATATAAACTGGATATGGGACATATATAGACTGGATTATGTTTGGCAATAAAAAACAAGGTTTGAATTTACAATGATCACAATATTTAATAATATTTGATAGTAATAAAAATAATATTTGGTTGAATACCATCTGGAGAAAGTTTAGGGGGACCAGGGGGAGGAGGTCCACCAGGGGCCCTTTTCCTTCTACTGCTACTGGTCACTGTGCTGTTCTAAACGGGAAAAAAGTATATTTTTATTTTTTATTTTAAAAATGAATGGAAAATATTATTACTAATAAAAATGTGATTTTGTTTTATTTAGTAAAAAGAATTTGTTGCTCAAATTTTATGTTTTATTTAATAAAAATAGATTTTATCTTTTACAGGGACTGTCGATATGAGGTACATGATTGAAAACGGTCCTCTTTAACCCCCTTATGTGAGANTTTTTTTAAACATTACAAATAAATATATAATTTTTATTTCAAAAAGTTTTTAGTTCATCGTCGAAAAATACTTACAATCCACCACCAATTTATATTAAATAAAATGTAAACAATAAATATGTACCTTTCCTTTTCCTTTGATTTTTATTTTTTAATATTTTTTTAGAATTTGGGGGAAATATTCCACATCTATATTTTTAGAGGTTTTAAAATATTTTCTCCTGAAACACTTAATTTTGTATGTTTTTGTTATATTTCATAAACAAATTATTATTTACTGCTACTTAATTAGAAATAAAAATTCTGAATTCTTCTTTTATTTCATATAACTCATTCTTTAATTCTTTAATAAATCTTTATTCAAAGATTAATTCAAAGATTAAGTTTTAGAGACTTGGAATGTTTTGTTCTAAAGGGCAAATTACAACTTCTCTTTACAAGGACTGGTCGGCAGCATTAAACCGGGGGCATGTGCCCGATGTTTATGCTTATTTGTCTTTATTGTATATAAGCTTGGTGGGAATCAATACTTAGATATAAAGTCGTCTTCATTGTATTGAAAAATGTAAAAATGTTAAAAAATGTAAAATCTTAATTTTTTAAAATCTTTCCTCTCCACAATTTGTATTTTTCATCAACCAGAGCAGTGTACAGAAATCCGTACAATTGGAACTTATACGGCAGCTTACTATCTGTAAAGAAATGTTGTAAAAACTTAACAAAAAACAATTTTCAAAATATTTTTAAAATATTTTCGGAAAGACGGTAAATTACGGTAAATTTGGTTTTCATAATAATTTTTGTTGATTTTAGATTAAATATTTATGCGAAATCAAGGTTTTTACCTGAAAGGCTGTCATTACCCTGCGTTCATGGTTGTTTGAAATAATTGAAATATTGTACAGGGTGTCCCAATAAACATGAGAATTAAATGAAAACTTCTTATCCTCTTTGTTCCAAGTGGGATTTATTCGTAAATTTGATTTTGTAGTATCAAAATTAATACATTTAACACCGAAAACTACTAGGCTCAGGATTTCCAAATGTGGTCTACCATTTTTTACTTTTAACGTAAATAAGTTTTTGGAAAAAGCTTTAATTTTTTAATCCTCATTTCTTAACAATCCGTTAGATATTTCAAACTATGAATTCTCTTAGATCAAATAATCTTATTTTGAAATATGAAAAGTTTTCACTAACGGTTACAAAGTTATAGGGAATAGCTATTTTGAGTTTGTTGCTAAGACTGAATTCCTTTAACGGAGATATTAGGAAATTTGTCCAGTTTCCAGTTGGTTAAAAATCAACAAACTGTTTAAATATTTAATTTCTTCGTCAATTTTTAAGATACAAAGAAGGTAGAAAGCTCATTAGACGTTCAATAATTTTTTGACACACTTTATGTCATAGACGATATTCAAGTCGTCTTTTATTTCCCATGTTTATCGGGACACCCTGCATAATACGCCTGGTATATTGGATATACCATTCCGATAATGAAATTGCAAGGCTTTTTGGGCGCTTTGCGTCCATCTTCTATTTCAATTGTGAACATTTTCTCTTTGTGTAAATTGTAAAACAAAAACAAAATGAAATGTTCGCGGATTCTATAAAAATAAAGCGTGGATTTTTCAAAAATTAATGACATTCAAATGTTGTTGAAAGCTAAGTTTTGAAATTTTGATGGTTCGTAAACCTTCCCTAGGGACATACATTTGAAGTCCCGCAGAAAAATTTGGTCCGATAAGTTCAGCCGTTTTCACGTTTACTGGATACAAACGACAAATGAACAGACAAGCAAAGTATGTATATATACCAGGCTTTTTGGTCTGTATATATATACTACAAAAAACTTTTAAACAAAAATATTTTGACATTTTGATCATTCATAAACCTTCTTTGTGGTCACATGAGTACCCACACAAAATTTGGGTCCGATCGGTTCATCCGTTTTTACGTTTATTGGACACAAACAGACAAACAAACACCCAGACACCCTAGCATAGTATATATATAGTTTTCAATATTTTGAGTGTGTTTACAATTTAATTTAATATCTTTATTTTTTGTTTTAAGGGATCTTCCAATTCTATTGATCTCCAATTTTCTAGCCACCCCTCCTCATTAATTTCATAAATCCTTCAATTTTATGTATCATTCAATTTCACGAATCCTCAATTGCATCCCCCAATTTTGTGAATCCACAAATTTATGAATCCCCCATTTTTAATTCCTACGTTGGATCAAAAATGTTCACCTTTGCATTCAAATTTTGACAGTGCACACTGTTGTGATTGCAGACAGTCACGGCTGGAAACTGAACCTTAACAATATACAGGGTTACCCACAATGAATAAGACAGTGAAGACGACTTGAAACTTAAAATTAGGGTTTCCACGAAATGGCTAAATCTTTTGCGCAAAATTTGCGCTATTTTCGCGCAAATTTTTTGGCGAACTTTTGCGCTATTTTTGCGCATGAAACGCAATGAGTTTTGCGCTGTTTTTTTTGCGCAATTTGCGCAAAACCGGAAATATTTTTTGTGAAAATTGCGCATGAAACGAAATTTTAGTTTTGCGCAATTTGCGCAAAACCGCAAGTTTTATGCAAAATGTAACTTTTTAGACAAATTGTCAAAAATTGATATTCTAAGCTTAGAATTAAACAACTGAAGATTTATTCCATACATAAAAAAATATTAACGTACGAGTATGATAACGATTATGTACTACACTCAATTGGTTACTTCCAGTTACAAAAAGTTTAAATTAAGGGACCAAAATTAATAAAATAGAAATTAGAGAGTGTGAAACTTGGCAATATTTTAATCCTATTAAATAATTTCAAGTGACCCTTAAAAGCTTTGCCTAATCAAGTATGAATTATATTCTTAAATTTTTTTAATCAAATTTCTGAAATCTTTTTAATCTCATATAAAATAATGCAAGAAAGTAACCAATGCCTGAAGAATCCACTTTTAGGAAATATGCATGTCCAAAACTAAAATTGTCGAGAAAATTGTGAGATTTGAACTCTTCTTAATTGTCATTGGAAGACATTCCAAAACAAGATTTTTCCAGAATTGAATTCTAAGAAACACACACGTCGTCACCAACCGTTTGATTTTTACAAAATTGCGGAATTGCGCAAAACTCTAGTTGCGGAATTGCGCAAAACTTGAATTTCGCAAAAGCGGAATAGGGCAATTTTGCGCAAAATGACTTTTGCGAATGATTGCGCAAATTGTTGTTTTTTCGCGCAAAACTGATGCGCAAAGAAAGAAAAATTTTGCGTTTCGTTCCGCAAAAATTGCGCAAAAGTTTTGCGAATGGAAACCCTACTTAAAATATAGACGATCCCAAGTTGTTAATCTTCTTCAATTTTACAGTTGCAAGGAATTATACAGCATAAATTTCGTACAGTCGTCTTTGCAGTTTCATCATTTGTATATAGCCCTGTTCCTATATTCTGGAAAATAATATGAAAAATAAACATTGCATGCCACAAATATTAAGATGTCAAGAGAGGTGTTGACTGTATGTATTTATCCTTGAAAAAGTTGACTTAAATTTGCTCTTTCTTTGGTTAAAAAAAATCAATTATAAACGAGATCTCTCAATTTCTCTAAATACGTTTTCTTGGGGGGGGGGGGCTACTTTTATCATTCTCAATAAATCGTGACATTAAATTTGTTAAAGAAACAAACTTTTACATTGCACTTTTGTGTAAATGTTAAATTTAAAGTGAAAAGTTGAATAGACCCTTTATATATCTTTAAACTAGGGCCTAAACCACTCATATATGAAATAAACTGAAAGAAACTAAATGAAACAAAAACTTGGTTTAGACTTCTATATTTAAACCCTTTCTCTTTCTGTTTCTCTTTTTATAACTCTATATAAAGAATAAACTCTATTTATTGATCTTTTTCACTATGTTCTTTAAAACCAAATGAAACATAATACATATATTTATAAATGAAAATATAAGGTTTTAGTTGGTTGCAAAGTTTTATTCTAAAAAAAAATATTATAGGATTATTAGCCACAATACTAGAGAAAACTTACTGTTCGGTTGTTGCTATACTTCACAATCGTCTCAACTGGGTAAGCTGTTAATTATAAACTTGTTTAAGAAAGAGTTTAGTTTATTTAAGATAAAAGCAATTGATAAAACTCTGGTCTGCACATAGCAAAAACCATTCATTTTTGGAATATGAAGACGACTTTTATAATTAAGTACACGTGTACACTCATTTTACTTAATAAGTTAATTTTTCTTCCTATTCCGAAATTTGTTGGGTCTCACTTTTGTTTCATGGCTTCAAGAGAGATATATTGCCTTTTTCAGTTTTATTAAAAACTAACTGTATTTCCCGAGGCTGCCCAGGTTGTATACCCATAGTTACTCCCGCCGTTTACCCGCACTTGGTCTTACATTGCGATTTTGACTATTTTTTCGACCCACTCAACTTAGAATCTCAAAACCAAGCTGAGAACATTCCTGTGGTTCTCCCGAATTCCCCTATCAAAATATTTGAGACAAATCGGTCCAGAATTATGACATTTTTAATTTCCCTGTTATCAGATTATGACATTTTTTCGTAATCTGTATCAAATTATGACATTTTTAATTTCCCTGTTCATGTAATTATGTAACTGCCCATTAAACATAAAGCATTATAATATGAATTAATTGTTATTTTGATAATAATTTGAATGGCGTGTTCTAATGCGTTTCCACGAGTATAGACCTTAATTGCTTTACTGCATACAGCCATTATAAACGCTAGTGTAGTTTAATTGTTGAATACAAACCTGAATAGTAAATGCTAGGTAAATAGACAAGTACACCCCGTCGTACTTAATGGATGATATAAAGGGTAAATGCGGGAATATTCCGAAGAAATAAAATTCATTAAATGATATGAAAACAATTCCTGGAAAAACAACTCTTCATTGTGTGAATGCCTGCCCGCCCTGCTTTAATCAAGCAAACACGGAAAGTTATTTTTTTTCATGAATGATAAATGGGTTTCCAATCCCAATTTTTCCACAAAATTGCAATATTTGAGCAAAAGTTTGTTAACGTTTAACGAAATTTCTAACAGTTGTGTGTTGATATAAGCGCAAGAGTTGTTTTGAGAAAATTCGGAAGAAAAAAATTCGAAAAATGTTAGTTCTTGTTTATTTTGTATCAATAGGTAACAAACAAACAAGCAGACAAACAAGATAAATATATATATCTATATATTAATATTAATATTCATAAAAACTTATCTTCATACGTTAAACTAAAGTAAATTGCACGAAAGATTGAAATTTTTAATCTTTTCAACCAGAACTTCACTTATTAAAGAGCTATTGAGAAGAACTAAAACTATTTGAATTTATAAAACGTGACCGGAAATGTTTACTTTTCTCACATTTATACACCAAATCAAAACTAGAGGCGCTACGAGGTCACAAAGTCGACTAGGAAATTCGCAAACATTTGACCTAGTTCATCTCTTTAGTTAGATTAGAGACCAGTAAGATTGTGATGCAGCTCCAGAATTACCTTTATATTTTGCTTTAAGCGTCTTTTCAAAATTTTGCCCATATACCAACATTTTGTGGTCAAAAACGATTTATTGTGAGAAAAATGATTTAAAATTGAGGTCTATTTTCTTTAGAAACTGATAAGTAGAGATGAACATCGAAATACTTCAAATTGAACGAAATTTGTTGTGAACGATGGTGTCATTCCAAAAAATGAACGAACACTAAACAAACAAATTGGATCGATCAGAGTAATTAAAAAAAACGAACAAAAAACAAACAATTTAAAATCGTTGTCAATAGTTCGAATTTTATGGATCAGTCATCCCGTTGATAAACTTTTTTCTAAATCAAAAAAACGATATTTTTTTATTTAACTAACAATTTTTTAAAAAAACTAAAAAATTACGGAACGGACAGATTTTTAAATAAACATTTTTTTAAATGATATTTTTTACTAATGAAAGTATTTTCTTGAATGAAAAGATTCACTGAGCGAATTTTTGACTTGAACAATTAGAAAAAAAATGAATGAAAATTCTGAAAGCAAACGAATTAAACTTTTTTCTTACCAACATGTATGAATGAATGAATATAAAGCATAGATATCCGAATTAAATTTGAAATGGCATGGTCAAGGGCTTTTCAAAAATGTATAATTTCCTTTTTTGGACAATTTTTTTTCAAACTTTTTACTATATAACTGGATTTTGCGATAAAAAATTCAATTTTTGCAAATTTGCAAATTTTTTTGCAGATTCTAAAAGTAGAGCACAAGAGCTTTCCAATGATGTATCATTTGTCATATTTGGACATCAAACAGGGGATTTAGAGGGGGGGGGGTCAAATTGACCCCCCCCCAGCATATCCTGGTTTTCAATACCCCAGCAGAGATAGGGTTAATATGAACATGTTAGTCAATCTCAGCGCTCAGCATAATGCATACCCTCACCTTCCAAAACAAGATCTGGATCTGTAGGAATTATTTATTCCTAAAGTTGGACCCTTTTAGTTAAAATATTTTTTAATTTGAAAATCTTTTGCATTTTACAAAGATGATGATGTTTGGCTCAGAATTTGTTAGAATTTTGTGTTAGAAAGAAATTCAATGGGTGTTTTATTTTTTAGGTTTGTAAATTAACGATCACAAACTCAGTTAGATAAAAAAACGAAAAACATCATTTAATCATTGTGAAATGAATATATATTTAGAAATTGTATTTGATTTATTTTAAATGTTTTTAAATTTAAAAGCAAAACAAAAATGTTGTTCATGAATAAAAAAATGTAGTGTAATAACCGGATTTCCAATTTTTTTAATTTAAAGCCAGCGTTTAAATTAGAATATAGGATATATATATATAATATATATTATATATAATCTTGCATCTAAAAATATTATGAAATCAATAATCTGTTACACATGGAAAATGGACTATACAAGTAATTTTTAAGTGACTCTATCTTTAACCACCCGGCTATCTCAGTGAACATTTTCAATTGTTTTTTCAACACAACAGTGCAACTGGGGAATTTTTGCTGCAGAAACATCGTGGAAAATTGTCAGTATTAAACCTTTTTTCAGCCAGAGAATGACAATATCTTTCACATTTTTAAGATAAAAGATTTTAAAAGGGTAAGAAGGTCAGCCCCCTTTTTGAAATTACAACAACAAATAATTTTGTAAAATGGTTTTCCTGGAATGCTGGTTTCATCCCAAAATCTGTACCAGTACAATCCAATATTTCCTAAATTAAAGTTATATTTGTGCACTAAAGTTGATTAAACATAATCTTTTATGACAATTAGGACATCTTAGTTTAACTTTGGTATCTATAAATAAGCTTTTTATCTTACCAACATTTAATCATTAAAAACTCTTTGCAAAAGGTTTGAAGAAAATCAAAGATTTGATAAAAATTATCCTGTAAGTCGCATTTACAAATCATCAAATTGGACATTCTTAAGCCCTCGCGATACAGCTAGGTTTTAAAATTAGCACTTCTATAACCCATTACAGTGGACTAGGGTTAATTTGAATTCGAACCAGACCGTCTCCTTGTACCGCTCTCAGTGACACTGACATAAGGCATGTACCGGCCCGTCCTAATCCTATGTTGACCCGGTTTAAATTTTAATGGCCCTGGCCCCTGTCAGACTTTTTATAGTACACGGCCTATCAAAGGCCTATTTGACCTACCACGATAGCTGAGTTTAGTGTGTCATTCACGTGGAAAATATCAGATCTAATTTTCAGTTTTTCTTATTGACACTGACAGGTGTGCATAGTTACATGTTGGATTCATATTGGTACCTTCAAACCTTTGTTTAGCTGTTCAAATGTGAATACTATTTCATATTTCTCTTATTAAAAATTAATCAGAGCTGGGAATTTTTGAATGGTCAATATCAGGATTAATGCTTGATCCACTCTTTTTTCTTAATCACGCGATTAAATAATGCTTGTTCTCCTCTTGTTATTAATCTCCAGATTAATTAACCGATTGGGATTAAGGATATCCTTTTGGAAAACTATAATGTATTCCTCCATTTTTACTTAGATATAAGTTTAAAGGTTACCGTTGTGAATCTAACATAAACTCACATTGAATGTTTTAATCAAAAGCAGACAAATAAAAGTATGGAAACATTTCTATAACCACCTGGAGAAGAAGAAGGCGGCAACGATGAATCAATAGAAGAAGATGGTCTAAACATTGTTCGCCTGAAATTCTTATACGATATAGCATCGTTTCATCAAATCCGGGCAGTGAAAAATTCAGGTTATTCACTGCAAATTTAACCTTCTGTCTTTGTGACCTTGTAGCTTCTTTAGTTTGATTTTACGCAGAAGAATGGGCTGTAATCCCATTAGCTTTGCAACCCGATGTCACCTTTGATATTTTAAGCTATGAGTTCTGATAGATAAAAAGTCTGATTTTGAAATATCATAGGTTTACACCATCAGGTTGCAAAGATAAATGGGTTGGAAAATTTGAGTTTTTGTGGCAAAAACTTAGTTCCTTTATTTGGTTACATATTAAAAATTCAAAACATTTTTGGTCTCCTAAACATAACTTTTCAAAAAGAGAAGTTATCATTCAGTGAAAACAAATAAGTTTTTAATTTTACGCGAAGTTTACTTTTGTTTAACGTGAGTGTATTCTAAAAAACAACGTTTTTTTCCTGATTCCAAATTTACATGCCGCAAAACACGTTTGGGAGGAGCTGATTACAAATTAAGGACTTCTGCAACCCCCCCCCCCCTCGTACAGATAAATTTATGAATCTTTGTTAGAAAGTCACAGAAAAAAAGAACAAGTTTTTTGGAATAAAACTGGAAAAAAATATATACAGTGAAACCCCTAATAAAAAAACACATCGGAAGAATTTATCAGATGTCGTCTAGACAATTTTTCAATGAGTTTTTTACTATATTACGTAAATTTCAGCATTTGCGAAAATAAATAAATAGCCATGAATATGCGGGAACAGTTTAAAAGAGTTCCATATAATCATTTAATTAAAAAACCAAATATCTGCAACATTCCATTATCAGAAAGTGAAGAATACGACATTTGATAAATTCTTTCAATGTATTCGTTATTAAGGGTTTCACTGTAGTAAAAAAGTCCTAGGACATAGTGTCACTGGAAAAGTCCTAGAAAATAAAGTCTTAACACAGTATGACTTAATTTCCAGAGACTTTTTACTAAAAGAATTTTTTTCTCACATGACTATTACCAAAATTTAGGATTTTATTTCCGAAAACTTTTTTTCTAAGAACTTTTCGGTGATTACCGTACCGATACTGTAATGTATGCGAATTGAAAAATAACAAAGATAAATAGAATAAAAAAATGCTAAAATGTGTTTTTGCCATATTCTTTAAATATTCAAATAATTATTGCATCCTTTGATATCCATCCATCAGGGCCTCAGAGTTACGCGCATGCAGTGTTGAATTTTAAGACAGAGATAGAGTCTGTACTACGCCGCATGCGCGTATCTCCTTTGGGCCTCTGCCTTAGGGTTATTTTAAACGAAAAACCCCTAAATCTTGAAAAGACGACATCTATTGTTCTATCTGTGATGTTATCAATCTATCATATTAAACTTTCGAAAATTTTGATTTTTTTCTATTTTGCAAAGCAATACAATCCCCATAAAAAGAATATATGCATTCTTCACAAGCGTGGTACTTAGACCCAACTCAGTCGTTAATACCGTTTATAATATAATTGATAATAGATTTAATGATTATGCAGAATATAACAATGTATAATATTACTACCCTCCTCGGCTAAGTTTACTGAAATGTTCTGCTGAATGTCCCGCTTCCTTTATAAGCAATAATTATTTTCGATTAAGCTTTTCACAGAGGGTTAGTTTCTATAGAGCTTTCACTTTTTCATTAGAATTTCAACCATGTGTTAACGCAAGGTGAGCTTTCGGCACTTTTTTTCTAATATTTAGATACAATATCAACATGTCAACATGTCAACATATTTCACTTTTCCAGTTTCTTAGAATCAATTTATCTATATTTTTCGGTATTCATAAAGTATCAATTGTGACAGGTCTTTCACGTTTCCTTTCGGGTAACCAGAAGGAAACGATATCTAAATTATCTTTTACACATGTTTTTATACATTTTTCATCCATTTTGTTGGTGGAAAAATGAAGATGTTTTAGCGCTCTAGCGTAAGCATACTTTTGACACCTTTTTTTATAATTTTNAAAAATAAAAAAAATGTGTTTTAAAGGTTTTTAATTTTGTAAAAAAAATTTAAATTCTTGAAAATCCGCAAATTTTTTTTTAAAAATCCGCAAAATTTTTTTCTTCTTTGTTTAAAAATGTAAACAAAAAGAGCATGTTCACAATTTAAATAGAACATGGGCGCGAAGCGCCCTAAAATCCTAGTTAATCTATATATGTACTTTGCTTGTCTGTCTGTCTGTTTGTATCCAATAAACGTCAAAACCTTTTAACCTATCGGGCACAAGTTTTGTCTAGGGCTTCATGTGGCCCCAGGTAAGATTTATGAATGATCAAAATTAAAAAATTTGCCTCCATCAAAATTCGATTTTCATAAAAAAAATTTTAAATATTTAAAAATCCACGAAATGTTTTACTAAAATCCGCGAACTTTTTTGTTTTGTTTTACAATGTACACAAAGAGAATATGTTCACAATTAAAATAGAAGATGGGCGCGAAGCGCCCTAAATGCCTAGTATGTATAAAAAAACAAAGTTTGGATAATTTCAGTTTAGGACACTCTTTCTTAAAAAGACATGCATACCACAGTAAGCTTCTAATCGCAGTATTTGCAAAATAAACTACATCCGATGCTTTATCTTGTTTTCATATTTTTACGTATAGGGCTGGGCATGTTCCAACTTTAACTAGCTGATTCGTTAACGGTTAATTCCAACCGTCAAAAAAGAAAAATTTCAGGTAGCCGTTAATTTTAAAGGGAAGAACGGTTTCGTTTTGTTAACATTAACTGTTTTTTAAATTACCGTTAATTAACGATATTAATTCTATTAACGACGTAATGGAAAATTTTCAATAATCATTGACGGCTCCAGTAGTTAACGTTCTATTACGTTAACGGCGCAAAGTGCCAAGAACAAATTCGTTAATAGTCAAGAAAATTGTTAAATGCGCAACTGTTAATGGTCTATTACAGTATTAATGGCGCGAAGCCTCTATGATGTCTTCATGGCAAATTGCTTTACGCAACAACGAATCGCAAAGAAAAATGCCATTACTTGGAAACCCTACTTTATATAGTCAAATAAACAAATTAAAACACAGGAATGTTGCAGTAAAAACAGACACATGTCAGTAAAGATGTGATTTCAATCGTTACAAGTCAAACTGTTTGATAATTAGCAACTTCATTATTGCTTTAATATCATCTTCCTACTCCACAGTTTTTGGTTATCACTGTAGATAGGTAAAGCCTGTATATTAAGCCCAATTGGAATTTCTTCGAAGGCATCGATGAACCATAAAAACCCCTTCACAAACGTTTGTTTTTAGTAAGATAACACATTCGAATTTAAGAAAAATTTACCATTTAAATTTGCATGTTTAAACTTTGAAAAATCGAATTTTGTAAAATAAATGCCGTATTTCAAGTTGAAATTCTTTATGTACATTGTACATATTTTGATGAGAAAAAATCTGATAATTTAGTTTGGTAAATATCTAAAAAGTAATTAAGTTAATAATTAGGGTGTTAACAAGAATTTATAATTAATTTTAAAGTTGAAAAAGAAGTATCTTAATCAGATCAGGAAAACTGCCAATTCAATTCAATAGTTTTATAATTAAATTGCGTATGCATAATAAGACAACAATTTCCTTTCGCATAAGTAAAAACCAGCAAAAAGAGGATCAAAAATTCGACTAGAGCTCGATTCACGTTAAGCTAAAGTAATCATGTTTTCAATCAAAATTCCTCTTATTATTGAATGAAAATAAATAAACAAATTGATCAATTTTATTTCAGAAAAAAAATTAACTATCAAAAACACATTTTAAGATTATGAAAAAAAAACATTGCCTGGTTTAGAACTTCTAAACCAAGCTGAAAATGTTCCCGCCGTTCTACTTAGAATTTGAGGCAAATTATTATTATATATTTTAAAGAATTATTCACGCACAAAGATATAAATACATACATAACAGGTGTAGTTTAAATTTGTTTAAAAACATTTTTGAATATATAGCTTTACAAAAGAAAAAAAAATATGCAAAATTATGCACAAATAGGCGACATTGAACATAACTCATTACATAACATATTTATCATTTCAGTTATTACGTCATCATCGAATCCTTCAACATATAAATTATTCGTTCTTGTATTTAAAAATTCTTGTAAAACCGGAACTTTCCAATGGAACATCAAAATATTTCATTTGTTTCTTAACTAACATTTTACTAAGATTGGAAAGATTTACAGAACAATCATTTGCAATGGAAAACGAATTTCTGCCAACAGTGTTAAGGTCATTTTTGCATAAATTAGAAAGAAATCTAATGCAAAGCTTAGAACTTGCTTCAATAGTCTCATAGAAAGATACACATCTACTATGCTAACATAGTTTTTACACGTAAACATTGTGAAATACTTTTAATCAAGTACATATGCGTATTTCTAGGTACATTAAAAGAATTCTAATTCCATGATGTATACAATTTTGAATTTAGACTTAAAAGAATTTAAGCCGCGGCGCAAATATGGTTGGTTTCGCTTAAAATTGTATTAATTTTTTCAAGATTCAAGCCGGCGCTCAATTGAAACCGTTTTTTTAAATCATTCACAAAAAAATTATTTCGTTTGTTCTCAAAATTATCGTTTATTTTCCATCTATTTCGTTAGTTTTCTCGCTGAATGATTGTTCAGTAAAATAGCAAAATCGTTTGTTCAATAAAATCATTCGTTCAGTAAAAAAACTCGTCATCGTCATTAAACATTTTAGAAAACGTAATAAGATTTGTGTCAATAATGATTTTTTTCAAAAATATAAACAGGTTGGTAGGAAGCTGGTTCATTAGCAGAAGGTCTTTTATTTCCTAAAAATCAGAAAAATTGTAAAATAAAACATTTAAACAAATTTTTGACTGAATAGATAATTGAATTAAATGAATTGATGAATAGATTTCTCTTATTAAAACGAATTGATGAATAGAATTCACCTGATAAAATGAATTGATAAATATAATTCTCTTAACAAAATGAAATGATGTGTATGATTCTCTTGATAAAATGAATTGATGAATATAATCCTCTTAATAAAAGGAATTATTAAATATAATTCACTTGATTAAATGAATTGATGAATAGAGTTCTCTTAAAAAAATGAATTGATGAATATAATTCTCTTAATAAAAGGAAATATTGAATATAATTAACTTGATAAAATGAATTGATGAACAGAATTCTCTTTAAAAAATGAATTGATGAACATGATTCTCTTGATAAATACATTGATGAATACTATTCGCTTGATAGAATGAATCAATTAACATAATTCTCTGAATAAAATGAAATGATGTATAAAATTCTCTTTATAAAATTAATTGATGAACATAATTTCTCTTAATAAAATGAATTATGAAAATAATTCACTTGATTAAATGAATTGTTGAATATAATTCTTTTTATAAAATGAATTGATTTACATAATTCTCTGGATGAAATGAATTGATGAAAATAATTCTCTTCATAAAATCAATTGATAAATATAATTCTCTGAATAAAAGGAATTACTGAATAAAATGAATTGATTAATAAAATTCTCTTAATAATTGAATTGATAAATAGAATTATCCTAATAAAATTGATTAAAAATAAAATTATTTGGATAAAATGTATTACTAGTCTCTTCAACAAATCATTTTCTTCATCAATAAATATAAAATTGTTGACCTTTAAAAAAGGTCAGAAAATATACAAATAAAGAAATCAGGAAAAACCCAAATATTCTATAACATTTATTTAAGAAAAATAATATTGTTTTGAAATATTTGCACAAATGGCGAAGTTAAAATTGGTTGATTGAAATTGAACAAAGGATTATAAATTGACGAACATCAGTAGCAACTTCATATTGGTAGTGTATAACTTCATATTGGTGGTGCAGATCAACTAGAACTGGAACAACAGGTTTCTGCTCTCTCCAGGTTATTAAACTCATTAGAGTTGAGATNGATATTGTAAATTTGGGCAGTTCCCACTTCAGATATTGTAAATTTGGGCAGTTCCCACTTCAGATATTGTAAATTTGGGCAGTTCCCACTTCAGATATTGTAAATTTGGGCAGTTCCCACTTCGGATATTGTAAATTTAGGCAGTTCCCACTTTAGATATTGTAAATTTGGGCAGTTCCCACTTCAGATATTGTCAATTTGGGCAGTTCCCACTTTAGATATTGTAAATTTGGGCAGTTCCCACTTCAGATATTGTAAATTTGGGCAGTTCCCACTTCAGATATTGTAAATTTAGAAAGTCACTTTTGGGGCTATTGTAAATTTGGGAAGTTGATACTTGGTATATTGTACAATTGGGAAGTTGCCACTGAGGAAAAAGTACGTTTGAGAAGTTGAAACTTGGAATTTTGTGTTAAAGAAATCCTGATTAGGGAACTTCCCAAACATTAATAAATCATAACCTGTGAGCGTTGAACTCTATCCTGTCTAATCCAGCAGTTGGGACTCCAATTATTAACTGTAGTAAATAGTAATATCAAGATTATAGCATAAATTTTGTTCTTTTTTTTGTTTGCACAGTTGTTCCTACTATTTTCCAGTTCATTTTTTTAAATTTTCTTTTACAATTTGTCTCTGCTTATCGGGTGATAAGCCTATACAGAGAATTTTTGTTGTTTTTGTTTTTAAAAATATAATCTAGATACTATCTTGTAAACTGTTTCGTAGGACAAAGAAGAAGACGAAGAATATTAAGATTATATATACATACAGTTATTAGTAAAAAGTGAAATTTAAGTCTTCAAACTGGAAATGTTGCTACACACATGTAAAGTAAATTTATTATAAGAAGCTGTTTTAACAAAACAAAAATTTACATCTCTGATAATGTATATTTGTAATAAATATCGGGTTATACGATATTCCATAACATTTGCTGAACGTTGTACATTATTAATAATCGATGTTTGCACATAAAACCCATTTGTTCATGTTCACTGCGTTCTAAATGAATACATATCATATTTGGTTTAATCATAAACGATCGTTTCGTTTAGAACTTTTAGAAAACTTTTAGCTTGGTATTTGGAAATAAAATAAAAAATACATATACCAAATATTATTTGTAAGGCATAATAAACACCAAAATTTTTTTTATTTTTTATAAAATTAAATTTGATTTAATTTAATTTACCTTTGCATCAGGTTTAGACACACAACTGACTCTTGCAACAGTTAATATATCCCCCCAAGGGTTAATTGCATCTCCGTAACGTCCTTCAAAATCGATAATTAGTTTTAATTTCCAATTTTTTACCTTATTGATATTTCAAATTTTAATATATGTGAAAACAAAACAATAATTTAAAAAATAAAATCCAATATTACAAAACATCGGAGATGAGATTTTAAAAGCTAAAACCCGAGTAAAACCCGGTCTTTGCGTCTGCTTAGACCCAAGTAAAGCTCAAGTGAAGACCGGGGTTTTGTTTTATTAAAAACCAATCACCTTGGTTAGATTTTGAAAAAACTTTTATATTTGTACATTTAAAATCTCAGGCATTATTTGTAGTGTCAAATTTGATCAAAGGTATGAAATAAACATATTATGCAAATATATTACAAAACAATAGTTTAAAATCATACTAAAAAAAATAATATCAAAAAACTATACTGAAATATAACATCAAAAAACAAAACAAAAAACAATATTAGAAAACAATATTTAAAAACAGTATTACAACACAATATTTAAAAACAGTATTACAAAACAATATTTAACAGTATTACAAAACAATATTTGAAAACAGTATTACAAAACAATATTTTAAAACAGTATTACAAAACAATATTTAAAAACAGTATTACAAAACAATATTTAAAACAGTATTACAAAACAAATATTAAAAACAGTATTACAAACAATATTTAAAAACAGTTGTTGTCGGATAGAAACAAGATTCTCAATAATGAACAGATAAACAACAGTATAACCCTCAAATCAAAACCGATAATGAAGAAAACTCTTTATTTCCTGAAAAAATTATATAAATGATAACATATAAATTGTTACAATGAATGTTTATAATGAAAAGATTCTTACGATCTATTATGGGATATCAGAGGGTTAAGTCGTCGGACAGTCCTAGGACGTTTTTTTTAAACTTATGAAAAGAATGACAATTAATTATTAACGAAAGTCGCTAAATCTTTATGTGAAAATATTCTTTGTTTAACTTTTGAAAATGGATGGATTCACAATGCTTTAAGTTATTTACACTCTGATGGGAGAACAAAGGACCGAAGCCTAAAATTATTTGGTTTGGATTCTAGTGTCTCCGAGAGGGTGTCCTAAGTTAAATACGACTTTACATGTATCATGGTTAATGGTTGACAACAGTATTACAAAACAATATTTAAAAACAGTATTACAAAACAATATTTAAAAACAGTATTACAAAACAATATTTAAAAAATTATTTTAAAAAACAAAATCACAAAACAATATAAGATTACAATTTTTAAAACAATATTACAAAACCACAGTAGAAAACAATATTACAAAACAATTAAAAAGAAAAAAATATATCAATATTAGAATACAATATTGACCAACAGTAAAAAAGTATTAATAAATGCCATTACAAAACAATATCATGCAAAATAATATAGCAAAAAAATGTTAAACAAATAATACCATAAGATCCTTGAAATTAATAAGAGGTTAAAAAGATATTTTTTGTTTTGTTTTTGCAATTAATAATATGAAACAGTCAACAGTCAACATTTTTTCAAATGACTTTTACTTAAAGAGTCACGGTCAGATGCCCTGGAATTTCTTGGTTTTCTATCAATTTCTTTCTTCCTTGTCTCGGCTGCATAAATCCGCAAGTCACTTTTAAAACAACCCGTCCAGTAATGTTTTGATAGAAAAACGAGAATATTTCTGTCATTTAATGAAATTAGATCGAGAATCCCTTACAGGAAATATCTTTGTAATTTCAAGCGACTTTCCTTTAAAAGATGGGCATGTCCGAGTCAAAACAGTCCATATAAACCTTTTCTGCTCAATTATGTGGATATCGTCGATTTACTATCTGGAAAGGGTTTAATTTTGATAATTTCCCCACATCAAATCTGTAAAATGAAACTAGAGAAACTACAATTGAAAATAATAAAATTTTAGAGAGTCAAACATGGATATCTAATTTATTCCTGATCAGACAAAGGTTTTAAGAACACTGTTGTGAATCAAAGATATCACCCTACATGTAGAGATTGACTTGAAGTTACAACTACAATTCCTTTAAAAAATCAAGTTTAAAGCCTAACCTAATCCTGAGTGTTCTAGTGAAGAGTATGATATTATTATATCGAAAAGCGGAAGTTCTCCTTTCTTATATTTTTCTCTAAACGTAAGATAAGTTTTTTAAAAAAATCAAGACTTTTATTTGTACCCATTCCCGGGGACTATTTTTTTCTAAAATTACATGGCTCTGTAAAACTTTTGAGTTACAAAATTTAAATTCTCCCAAGTAGATTTTAGAAGTCAATCGATTTTTAGAATTGGTAAGGAATTAGGGCAAAAATACTATAACTGCACACTGTTGGAGAGTTCCAAAATAATGGGAAATCTATTATTTTTGCATACTATTCGTTATTCACAGCCATGGACAAATAAAGCTATAGAAATAAAAAAATCAAGTGTTGTTCAAAGGATATTTAATTTTTGGACTCATTTTAATCACAAAAACACTTTAGGATGTGTTTTTAAAAGAAGAATGAATGCATTCTAAAAAAAAATATTGAATATTTTTAGCATATTTAACTTTTGTGATTAAAGAATTTTAAACCGATGATAATGATGAAAAAATGTATGGAAACATCATCTTTTACCCCTTATAAATGCCAAGTAATTTACTTAAGTTTAATGCAAGAAAATGAGATTTAAAAAAAGTTAAACCTGAAAACTGCTGGAGTAACAAACTGGAGTTTTGGATATTCACTTTTAAACATTCCATATTCTAGAGTCATCACTAGACCTGGATTCCTGATAATAGTCTTCAGATAATCTTCATTAAAGGGACTATGACTATAGACAGAATTTAAAGAGGCCCTCCATTTTTTAAGTCTGAAACCCCCTGAAACCTCTGATTATTAATGTCGGAGAGAGTGTGCTTCTATTTAAAAACTTTTGTGAAAACTCTATTCTCTACCCGGGAAATTGTGTACACTAGCATGTGCAGTATAAGCTCCACGCAAATGCCTTAAAACATTTTCCAAAATATTGTCTAACGTAGAAACTCGAAGAAAAATGTTTCTTATAAAATAGCTTCAGTACAATGAGATCAACATTTACAAGTGTGTTTGAAAAAATAAAAACACCTCTGTCATCCTTGGACCTTGACCAGTCAAATGTTTAAAGGGAACTGATGTTAATTATATATACCACTCACATATAGGATACAGTCCCTTTGAGCCCCACCAACAATTTACAGCACTGCTATTCAAACCTTTATCTATCTAAAGTTTGACTTTTGTAAATTGTTTTGAACACACTTTTCTTGTATCTTTTGCTGTCCAACTGATTACGTTAAATCCCTTAGTTTAGACATATCTCTAAAAATCAAGCTTTAGCTGGTGATTCAAACTTAACACATAATCATTTAATTGTTCAATTGCTTTAAATCGAAAGTTCTAGTACACTGTAAATTATGAACATGAATTCAATATAAAAAATGTTTGCTAATCAAAACTTTTGAATTTATTTATATTGAATTATTCTAATTTATTTATGTTTTCTAGGTGAGTTATTTTTTTTTCCTACTTGGTAAGAACGATTGCTTCAACCCATGGATTCTGAGTTCCAATTACAAGAACAGTTTTATCCTTCACATCTATCTGGCTTAGGCTCTAAAAATTTAATTATAAAATAATATTATACTTTTTATAGACTCTAAACATTTAAATATAAAATAATTTAAATACTTTTTATAGACTTTAAACATTTAATTTTAAAATATTATTAAATCCTTTTTATAGACTCTAAACATTTAATTCTAAAATAATATTAAATCCTTTTTATAGACTCGAAACATTTAATTATAAAATCATATTAAATACTTTTTATAGACTCTAAACATTTAATTCTAAAATAATATTAAATCCTTTTTATAGACTCTAAACAATTAATTATAAAATCATGTTTATCCATTTTATAGATTCTAACATTTAATTCTAAACCATGTTAATCCAGTTTAAGCATTCTTCATTAATATAAGACTCTAAGCATTTCATTTTATAACCAAAATTATCATTTTTTGGCAAAAAGTTTTTAAAAATCTAAAAAAAAAGTATTATCTCTTTCTCAAAATTTGAAGAAAAAAAGTTGAAATGATCAAATATCGTTTTGCAAATATTGTATTTAGACTTTTTTACACTTTTGATCGAAAAATTGAAATGTTTTTACTGTTGGCGGTTTTGTTATTTAGATGTACAATCTACATTGTACAGAATACAACCCTATCCTTGGAAAACTAGACAACTGTTCATTAATGATTAAATGATACACATTTACAGGGTGTCTCTGAAGAAAAGTCGACCTGTTCTTGAAAATTGATTCAGAATTTTGAAAGCTGTTCAGATTTCTGCTAGTATCTCACCTGGTTAACCAGTGCACTCCCTGAACCATAATTATCGAGAGGTTTTCCACCCAAAAATGCATCAACTAGAATTTTAATCATTAACACTTAAGTTTTTAATGAATTTTAACACAGAGTTACTCACAAATAATGAGAATTGTTAAGTTTAGTTAGTCTTCTTCTATATCTTCATGTTTCAAGCTTGATGTTTTCCCAGCTAAATTATTTAGTTTATCTGTGAAAGACTATTTGGATAAAGATGAATGCGTTCGGTTTTTTTTCCAATTCTGTCATTCATCCTTAAATCTAAATTTTTTATTCTACAGTTTTATTTACAGATCCAATTTTTCTCAGAACAACCTTCTGATCGCCATGTTTACAGAGTTTCTTGCCTTAGTTAAAGGCTCCTCCTTTGCAGTTAACTCTTTTTTAAATCATTGTAAGTTATAAAGGATAGGCTTTTCAGCTTTTCCCTTTTTTGACAAAATTACATAATATCATATTTGTTTCCATCAATTTTCATTGTCATTTTCATATTTAACAGAGGATGAAACTTCAGAAACGACTTCACTGTTTTTATACAACTTTTTTTTTCTTTGCAAAATTCAAACATAAGAATGACAAAATTTTATCTTTGGGACATTTTCTATAACAAGTTTCTTGTCGTCTTTATAGTCTCGTTCTGTATGGGTAACCCTATATAGTTACTCACCATATTTTTGAACATCTGCTTTAGTGTAGACTCCTACTTTCTGTGTGCCTCCTTGATGTGTTTCCTCTGTACAAAATATTTGTGGAGATTTTTTTCTATGTGAGTTAAAATGGCATTTGAATTAAAAGTTCATTATAAAAGTTTGTTAAGATCTATAAAATTTTATGATAGGCTATTTAAGTTATATTTTTGATATATTCCTTGTCGAACACAATGATATATTTCTGGTTGAACACAATGATATATTTCTGGTTGAACACAACAATATACTTTTGATTGAACACAACAGTATATATCTGGTTGAACACATTGAAATATTTCTGGTTAAACACAACAATATACTTTTGATTAAACACAACAGTATATTTCTAATTGAACACAATAAAATATTTCTGATTGTACGCAATGATATATTCCTTGTCAAACACAACAATATATATTTCTGACTGAACACAATGACATATTTTTGATCAAACACAATGATATATTCCTTATCGAACACAACAATATATTTCTGACTGAACACAATGACATATTTTTGATCAAACACAATGATATATTCCTTATCGAACACAACAATATATTTCCGACCGAACACAATGACATATTTTTGATCAAACACAATGATATATTCCTTGTCGAACACAATAATATATTTATGATTAAACACCATGAAACATTTCTGATTGTACACAATGATATATTCCTTATCGAACACAACAATATATTTCTGATCGAACACAATGATATATTTTTGATCAAACACAATGATATATTTGTTCTAGAAATGCGCAAATACTTACCAATGAACCAAGGTTTTACCAACACTTTTCCATTGTGAGTGAACTCTTGCTAAATAATGAAAAAGGGAAAAATACAATCAATGCACATTTTAAATAAAAAAAGCTATAAATACTTTTATTTCTTTTTTCATGAATCTGGCTGGCGAACCCTTTCATTTAAAAAATGTCTATAAATGGATTAATTATTGTCCCAATAGTAAAATTACACAAATTCATAAATGCACAGAAATAAAATGCGCATTTTTCTTACACACCTGAATATGCTCAGGAATCATTTCCCATTGCATGGCTTTGTGCCCACTGGGTTTATCAATTTCCTCACTACCAAATATTGCATCACAGTCAACCTAAAATATTGCATCACATTCAACCTGAAATATTGCATCACAGTCAACCTGAAATATTGAATCACAGTCAACCTGAATTATTGCATCACAGTCAACCTAAAATATTGAATCACAGTCAACCTAAAATATTGAATCACAGTCAACCTAAAATATTGCATCACATTCAACCTGAAATATTGCATCACAGTCAACCTAAAATATTGCATCACATTCAACCTGAAATATTGCATCACAGTCAACCTGAATTATTGCATCACAGTCAACCTAAAATATTGAATCACAGTCAACCTAAAATATTGCATCATAGTCAACCTGAAATATTGCATCACAGTCAACCTGAAAGATTGCATCACAGTCAACCTGAAATATTGCATCACAGTCAACCTAAAATATTGTATCACAGTCAACCTAAAATATTGCATCACAGTCAACCTGAAATATTGCATTGCAATCAACTTGAAATATCGCATAACAATATCTATCTGAAATATTGCATTACAATCAAACTGAAATATTGTATCAAAATCAACCTGAAATATTGCATCACAATCAACCTGAAATATTGCATTACAATCAACCTGAAATATTGCATTACAATCAACCTGAAATATTTAATTACAATTAGCTTAAAATATTGCATTACAATCAATGTTAAATATTGCATCATGATCAACCCGAAATATTGCATACAATCAACCTGACCTGAAATATTGCATTACAATCAACCTGAAATATTGCATAACAATCAACCTGAAATATTGCATTACAATCAACCTGAAATATTTAATTACAATTAGCTTAAAATATTGCATTACAATCAATGTTAAATATTGCATCATGATCAACCCGAAATATTGCATTACAATCAACCTGAAATATTGCATAACAATCAACCTGAAATATTGAATTACAATCATCCTGAAATATTGCATTACAATCAACCTGAAATATTGCATAACAATCAACTAGGAATATTACATCACAATCAACCTGAAATACTTCATTACAATCAACCTGAAATATTTCATTACAGTCAACCTGAAAAATTGCAGTACAATAAACGTGAAATATTTCATTACAATCAACCTAAAAAAATTTCATTACAGTCAACCTGAAATATTGCATTACAATCAACGTGAAATATTTCATTCCAATCAACGTGAAATATTTCATTCCAATCAACCTAAAATATTTCATTACAGTCAACCTGAAATATTGCATTACAATCAACGTGAAATATTTCATACCAATCAACGTGAAATATTTCATTCCAATCAACCTAAAATATTTCACTACAGACAACCTGAAATATTGCATTACAATCAACGTGAAATATTTCATTCAAATCAACGTGAAATATTTCATTCAAATCAACGTGAAATATTTAATTCAAATCAACGTGAAATATTTCATTCCAATCAACCTAAAATATTTCACTACAGTCAACCTGAAATATTGCATTACAATCAATCTGAAATATTGCATCACAATCAACCTAAAATATTGCATTACAATAAAATGTTTATCATACAGGGTTTTCCACGAAGAATGAAACTTTAATTACGACCTGGATCTCTTTAAATAACAAATTTGAAGATTGAATTTTTGCATTTCTGCCTTAAAAAAGTGGTTTTTATGGTTATCAAAGAAACAAGCTTACAGTTTCAGGAAGCCATAAATGTAATTTAAAAAACTGAAAAAATTCTGTAGAGTCGCCTCTGAAGTCTAATTCTTTAAGAATATTGCTGCAGCATGAAAGAAGAAAAAACTTTAATTGCTGGAAATGTTTAACACCTCCAATGATTTAAACGCACCTCTATAGCAGTTATCATTCTTTAATTACCTTTTAGCAGTCAATCCTTACCATAGTTGTACCAGTTCACATCGTTTAGTTACCATAGATATACAAGAATATAGATAGCTTATGTCGTCTTCACCAGACCGGAGGGTTACAGTTGAAATTAAAAATGGCAATTTAGCTATGGTACTAGCTACTGACATACAGTACATTGGATATAAGGGTTTTGCGGCAAGTATATTTGTACTTTGTACAAAGGAATTGAGTCTTTGCCACAAACTCTGATTTTTAAATACCAATATCTTAACAACCCAATGTTGTAAGACCTTAGATATTTCAAACTATGACTTCTGTTATATCAAACAATCAAAGTTTGAAATATCAAAGGTTTACATAATTTGGTTGTAGATATATAGGTATTAGAAAATTGAGATTTGTTGCAAAGACTCAATTCCTTTATGGGGTTTGTTTACAAATATTGCAGACTAGTTGAAAGTTGACTCTTAAAGGATTAGAACGAAGCTTAGTTGCTGCTTGCTACCGACATGTGAGTGATAATGATGACAATCAGACTTCCCATCACAAAGAACACATTAAAGTTGGAAGACCTTTCAAACTATTAAATCTCTTGGGATGATGGTGATACTTTGGCGAATTCTATACATGTCAACATGTGGACTGTTTAGATACAAGCAATGAAAAATCTCGGTATGATTACCATTTTATTAAATTAACTAAGATTTTACATTCTTCCTCAGGAGTCAGGAAGGGGGAGGGGATTATTATTAAATTTAATCAGATGTTTCCATACGCCACTAATTCTTATTCTTTTATATCTATGTAAGTTACCTTAGCTGTAACAGTTCCCATAACATCTCCAGGAATTGTTTTGGGTTCCTTTGTAAGATCACACAGCTCACCACAAAACTCCAAAATGGTATCGAATCGTCCCCCTGGTTAAAAAGTTAAAAGAATACTCTCGAAGGCAAAATTTGTATCTGAAACCTGTGAATTCACGATCAGACAAACCCCCCTCTAAATGGTTCAACTTTCCCGCGAATTTAACAATTCGCACCTTATCCCGCCAAACTGTCAGTTTAATACATTTTTTGTTGGCTTATACGTTTGAAATTGAGATGCGAAAAAGACAATATGTAAGTTTTCAGATTGTTGAATAAAAGACAGCTATATGTAAGTTATCAGATTGTTGAATAAAAGACAGCTATATGTAAGTTATCAGATTGTTGAATAAAAGACAGCTATATGTAAGTTTTCAGATTGTTGAATAAAAGACAGCTATATGTAAGTTTTCAGATTGTTGAATAAAAGACAGCTATATGTAAGTTTTCAGATTGTTGAATAAAAGACAGCTATATGTAAGTTTTCAGATTGTTGAATAAAAGACAGCTATATGTAAGTTTTCAGATTGTTGAATAAAAGACCAAAATGCCATCAAATGAAAATGGAAGAAACCAAAAGAATTCCCCCTGGTTAATCCAGGGTGAGTGAGGGAAGGCAAATTCCCTCGCACAGTTTCCGAAACTCATGGTTGCCTTCCCTCCCTCCCAGGGTGGGCTTTAGACATGTTGTTGGATACCTCATGGTGCGTGCAAGGAATAGACAACTATTTCCAAAATAAGGGGTTAAACCTCTTTTTAAAAGTCAGTGCAGTTACGCAGTACAATATTGGGGCCAATATTGCAGCCAAGAACATATCCTTTACAAAATATTCACTCTTTATAGGTTTCAAATTTGTTTTTACATATTTACACAAATCTATTCTAAATAGAAACACATTGTGAAAAGTTTGATATTTTAATGATTTTGGCGTAATATGCACAAAAGATAAAAAAAACATAATTTCAATTGTCTCATACCTAATGGACGTTTTCCGGGTTTTGCAAAAAGACATGATCCAGGAAATATGTACTCATTACTGAAATACCAATGGGTAACGCCATAACTCTAAAATAATGTAAACAATTAATAATAAAGTGATAAAGTTATATTAAGGGGCCAATATGTTATTCTACAACCATAACTGCATGGATGTAGACAGGGGCGGATACAGGACTTAAGCTATAGATTTATTTCTGAACAAAATTTCCAGATTTAGGAACCAAAAGACGCGCCCAAGGTGAAACTTTTTTTTTGACTTTCCTGTTTTGCACTAGGTTTTCTTTCCCTTAAGTGCTATTGAGAAGTCAGGGCGTTGCCCCCCCCCCCCCCAACTGAATCTGTCAGGGAGTGAAAAGTTCCTGCCACCCCCCCCCCCCATGTATCCACCCTTGGATGTAGAAATCTACAAGAAAACAGGTAAACCCGTGGGATGTAAATTGTAAACTAATTAGTTTTTAAATAAACCTGAGTGTCAGAAAATGTTGGTTAGTTTACAAAGGAATTGAGTTTTTGCTACAAACTCTGATTTTCTAATTCCTATATCTTTGCAAACCAATGTCGTAGACCTTAGATATTTAAAATTATGAATTCTGTTAGATCAGATCTAATCTAAGATTTAAATATCAAAGGGTTTTACCATAAGATTGCAAAGATATAGGGATTTGAAAATTTGAGTTTGTGGCAAAGACTCAATTCCTTTATAAAGTCATAACTATATAAATAATATTAGAATATTCTTACTGTGAATAGTAAGATGCAAGCCACAACCATGATAAGCATCGATGGTTTCTTTTTTGCGATATTTATCATATTCTGAAAAAAATAAAACTTAAAAATATCCTCATTTAAAAAAATATATTTTACAATACTAAAATAAAGGTATAGACCAAAGCAAGATTAACTGAACCCTGTATCTGGGTATAGATCTGAGTAAGACTAACTGAACCCTGTATCTAGGTATAGACCAGAGTGAGACTAACTGAACTCTGTATCTAGGTATAGACCTGAGCAAGATTAACTGAACCCTGTATCTAGGTATAGATCTGAGAAAGACTAACTGAATCCTGTATCTATTTATAGACCAGATTAAGACTAACTGAACTCTGTATCTAGGTATAGACCAGAGTAAGACTAACTGAACCCTGTATCTATTTATAGACCAGAGTAAGACTAACTGAACCCTGTATCTAGGTATAGACCAGAGTAAGACTAACTGAACACTGTATCTAGGTATAGACCAGAGTAATACTAACTGAACGCTGTATCTAGGTATAGACCAGAGTAAGACTAACACCCTGTATCTAGGTATAGACCAGAATAAGACTGACTAAACCCTGTATCTAAGTGTAGACCAGAGTAAAGACTAACTGAACCCTGTATCTAGGTATAGACCAGAGTAAAGACTAACTGAACCCTGTATCTAAGTATAGACCAGAGTAAAGACTAACTATAGTAAACCCAGTATCACTGTAGCAGTGTAGCATTGAGTAATGACTAACTATAGTAAACCCTGTATTACTGTAGCAGTGTAGCATTGAGTAGAAAAGACTAACTATATAGTAAACCCTGTATCACTGTATTATCGAGTAAAGACTAACTATATAGTAAATCCTGTATCACTGTAGTATTGAGTAAAGACTAACTATAGTAAATCCTGTATCACTGTAGTATTGATTAAAGACTAACTATATAGTAAACCTTGTACCACTGTAGTATTAAGTAAAGATTAACTATAGTAAACCCTGTATCACTGTAGTATTGAGTAAAGACTAACTATAGTAAACCCTGTATCACTGTAGTATTCAGTAAAGACTAACTATATAGTAAACCCTGTATCACTGTAGTATTCAGTAAAGGCTAACTATATAGCAAATCCTGTATCACTGTAGCATTAAGTAAAGAATAATTGTAGTAAACCCTGTATCACTGTAGTATTGAGTAACTAGCCTTAGAGGGCGCTTCGCGCCCATCTTCTAAATTAATTGTGAACATGTTCTCTTTGTGTACATCGTAAAACAAAACAAAAATAATATGCAGATTTTCACAAAAAATTTCGTGGATTTTCAAAATTTAAAAAAATTTAATGACGATCGAATTTTGATGGAGACAAATATTTAAAATTTCAATCATTCATAAACCTTCCCTGGGGTCCCTAGATGTCCCACAAAAAATTTGGGCCCGATCGGTTCAGCCGTTTTGACGTTTATTGGACACAAACAGACAGACAGTCAGACAGACAAACAGACAGACAAGCCAAATTTATATATAGAAGATAGTAAATCCTGTATCACTATATAGCATCAAGTGAAGACTAACTATAGTAAACCCTGTATCACTGTAGTATTGAGTATAGACTAACTATATAGTAAATCCTGTATTACTTTAGTATTGAGTAAAGACTAACTATATAGTAAATCCTGTATCACTGTAGTATTGAGTAAAGACTAACTATATAGTAAACCCTGTATCACTGTAGTATTGAGTAAAGACTAACTATATAGTAAATCCTGTATCACTGTAGCATCAAGTAAAGACTAACTATAGTAAACCCTGTATCACTGTAGTATTCAGTAAAGACTAACTATATAGTAAACCCTGTATCACTTTAGTATTGAGTAAAGACTAACTATATAGTAAATTCTGTATCACTGTAGCATTAAGTAAAGACTAACTATAGTAAATCCTGTATCACTGTAGTATTGCCTAAAGATTAACTATAGTAAACCCAGTATCACTGTAGCAGTGTAGCATTAAGTAAAGGCTTACTATATAAACAACCCTTATCTTTTACTTCCACTCTAAACATGCAAAATGTATTGATTTATCAAACTTTTAGAAATTGTGGGATTTTCAATGAATAATGCAAATATGAAAACAAATTCTTTTATATCAGATAAATAATGCATCCTCATCTTTTTACACTGATAATGTTTGTTATTGTTAACAGGATCCTAATAAGCAACAATATAGGAGTAGGGTTGTGCATTGTTAACAGCTTAGGATTAGAGTTGTGCATTGTTAACAGTAAAGGAGTAGGGTTGTTCATTGTTAACAGAAAAGAAGTAGGGTTGTGCATTGTTAACAGCATAGGAGTAGGGTTGTGCATTGTTAACAGTATAGGAGAAGGGTTGTTATATTGTTAAGAGGATTGTAATAAGCAACAGTATAGGAGTAGGGTTGTTATATTGTTAAGAGGATCCTAATAAGCAACAGTATAGGAGTAGGGTTGTGCATTGTTAACAGCTTAGGATTAGGGTTGTGCATTGTTAACAGTAAAGGAGTAGGGTTGTGCATTGTTAACAGTAAAGGAGTATGGTTGTGCATTGTTAACAGTAAAGGAGTAGGGTTGTGCATTGTTAACAGTAAATGAATAGGGTTGTGCACTGTTAACAGCATAGGAGTAGGGTTGTGCATTGTTAACAGTATAGGAGTAGGGTTGTGCATTGTTAACAGTAAAGGAATAGGGTTGTGCATTGTTAACAGCATTGGAGAAGGGTTGTGCATTGTTAACAGTATAGCAGAAGGGTTGTGCATTGTTAACGGTATAGCAGAAGGGTTGTGCATTGCTAATAGGACCGTAACAAGTAACAGTATAGAAGTAGGGTTGTACATTGTTAAAAGTCTAGGGGTAGAGTTGAGCATTGTTAACAGCATAGGAATAAGGTTGTGCATTATTAACAATACAGCAGTAGGGTTGTGCATTGTTAACAGTATAGGAGGAGGGTTGTGCATTGTTATCAGGATCCTAACAAGTAACAGTATAGGAGTAGAGTTGTGCATTGTTAACAGTATAGCAGTAGGGTTGAGCATTGTTAACAGTATAGAAGGAGGGTTGTGCATTGTTTTCAGGATCCTAACAAGTAACAGTATAGGAGTAGAGTTGTGCATTCTTAATAGTATAGGAGTAGGGTTGTGCATTGTTAACAGGTAAGGGCTAGGGTTGTGCATTGCTAACAGTATAGGAGGAGGGTTGTGCATTGTTATCAGGATCCTAACAAGTAACAGTATAGGGGTAGAGTTGTGCATTCTTAATAGTATAGGAGTAGGGCTGTGCATTGCTAACAGTATAGGGGTAGGGCTTTGCATTGTTAACAAGATCCTAATAAGCAACAGTATAGGAGTAGGGTTGTGCATTGCTAACAGATTAGGAGTAGGGTTGTGCATTGTTAACAGTATAGGTGTAGGGTTGTGCATTTTTAACAGCATAGGAGTAGTGTTGTCCATTGTTAAATTTTTAGGGGAAGGGTTGTTCATTGTTAACAGTTTAGGGCTAGAGTTGTTATTGCTAACAGGATCCTAATAAGCAACAGTTTAGGGGTAGGGTTGTTCATTGTTAACATTATAGGAGTAGGATTGAGCATTGTTAACAGTACAGCAATAGAGTTGTGCATTGTTAACATTATAGAAGTTGTTTCGCAACTTCGTTTTGTGAAAAGACATAAACTATTTATCCCTGAGGAAGACTGTGTTGCCCCTGAGTGAAGCGGTTGTCTTAGAAACAAGAAGATTCGGCAAACTCGTATTTTCCAGTTTTATCATGTGACTGGCTGTTGTACTGCACTGTATTGCATTTGTTCTAGAATAATCAGTGTAGTTTAAGCTTTCTTATTAAAAGTATATACGGATTTTTGTTTGATAAAGTTATTGTATCCTGTGGACCAATATGGTATGTTCACTTTTTATATTTAAATAATGTAATTTGTTGTTTAAAAAGTTTTCGTCACAGTTTTAATGCTGAATATGTTATATTTTCCTTATTCAAATTAGGGATTATTGGATATTTAACTGCTAAAGCTTTCTGTCATTTAAGATATTCTAATCTTTTATTTTTGCTAGACTGAGTCCTTGTAAATAAACGTAGAAGACTCAACTTGTATTATTATGGAGAGTTCTTCAACTAGGAGAGAGGGTTCCGGTTCAAAGCTTTGCAATAAAAACATCATTTGATTTATAGTTATAACGGAAAATCATCGTTTGTAAAGTGGAAGGCATAGAGTCTATGTGAAATGATCATTGGTCAGTTATGAAACCAGCCTATTTCATAATTTGGTTTTCTTTTAACAATAATTTTAGATTTTCTATAAAATGATATTCCAGGGCCCAACAGGTTATATAGCATAAATATGGCAGTATGGAAACAGTACAACAAAATGGCCGCTTTACACTTTTTTCTAGTAAATTCCTCTCTATATATTCTATTCTCTATGGTTGTGCATTAACAGTATAAGAGTATGGTTGAGCATTGTTAACAGTATAGGAGTAGTGTTGTGCATTGATAACAGTATAGGCCAGTAGGGATGTGCATTGCTAACAGTATAGGAGTAGGCTTATGCATTGTTAACAGTATAAGAGTCTAAGGTTGTGCTTTGTTAACAGGCAAGTTAACAGGGAACAAAATGTGTTTCAATTGTTGAATGGGAAAACTCGATATAAAATTTTATATCGAGCTGTTTGGTTTCTTTAGTAGGGCCCCACAGGAAAAATATGTATTGGCTCAATTTTCTTTGACCAGTTTCGCCAATACATATTTTTCCTGTGGGGCCCTACTAAATGAAGTACTTCGTCTGCAAAGCATGTATAATCATATGGTAGGGCGAACCGCGTCAGTTGTCTCTCCCTTCTATTCCTTGCTCCCTGGACGCAACTCACATGGCCCAAGGGAAAGTTTAAAACTAGTTTAAAATTTATGCGGGAAAAAAACTCGAAATTTATTATTTAAATCCACCAGTTTAAAGCCTATAGTTTTTATAAACTCTTATTTATATGGTTCATTTCATCCCATCCTGATCAAATACGGAGGGGGCATAAGCCTATCCGATGACCCTCTTGAAAAATAAAAACTAATTTGTCAAAAAATATTGTGGGGAAAATGAAAACTGTAACTGTAAAATAGTCATGATGAACTATAGTGAAATATTTGTGAATATATAATTGTAGAACTAAATGCGTATTTAATGAATGTCAACTAATAAGTTTTAACTTTTAATGTTTTAACATTGCTCTCTATGTCTAATATTGTGTTAAAATTTCCATTTGATCCGGAATTATCCCGGAATTCCGGTTTAAGCAACGAATTTCCGGATCATTCCATTCCAAAAATGGAAATTTTTTTCCGGAAAAATGGAAACCCTAGCACCCCCTCCCTCCTCTGCCTCGTCAGGACCTTAGGAACTATAGACCCATCTCTAATAGAAACAAGTGTATACGAAATATTATTTAAACTTAGAAGAATAATTGTTGACATAAAATCTCAATCTCAATCATTCTTTTATTTCTAACAATTTCATTAAGAGATAAGAATTTAGGAAAAGTTGCCAATTACTGTCTTTAACTGTAAATATGTAAATCTGTATGTGAATAAAACAATACTCATTTTTCTGATGTGCAGTATTTGAATTTTATATCTTTACATTTACAAAGATATGTATAATTTAGAAGTAAAATTAAAGAGTTAAAAATTACAAAATTAACCTAGTCCTGGCGTTTCCAAACTGTGGTCAGCCTTTTTTGTGCTTTTAATATTACAGGAGATATAAAGAATTTATTCAGATTTCGACAATTTTGGTTTTATTAAATAAAAAATCTGAACGAAATTTTCAATATCTCCGGCCATATTGACAGCACAAAAATGCCAGACCACATTTTGAATATCACGACTTGGATAATTTTGTGGTTATTCTTTCAAGAGTCTTACAGGTGAAAGAATGTTGACGACTGAATGTTCAAAATAATTTCAAAGATCACAAACGGCTTTCAAATCGTCTTGCTCTTGTCATGTTTCGTGGGACATCCAGTAGCCTATTTTAAATGTTAGAAATTAATCTTTTTCACAACTATTTTTAAATCAGAGTCTTCTAGTCTACCTGTGTTCTATAAAATTGTGACTAAATCACTTCAAGGAGTTTGTAGGTACTTTAATCAAAGGGACTGTGGACGATATTTCAAGTGAACCTCCATTTATAGTGCCATGTCCGATTCACAACCGTAAACTGAAACACTTTGTCTAATCAAGAATAATTGTGCATTAGGCCTGCAGGCATAGAGAATAGAATATACATTAGAGAGGAATTTAAAGAATCTCTCGGTATGAATAACGGAAAATCATCTTTTGTAAAGTGAAAGGCATAGAGTCTATGTGAAATGATCATTTGCCAATTATGAAACCAGCCTATTTTAGAATTTTATTTTAGTATTAATTTCAGATTTTCTTTAAAATGATGTTCCAGGGCCCCAAATATTATTTAGCGCAAATATGTGAGGTACACATGCAGTATGGAAACAGTACAACAAAATGGCCGTTTTACACTTTTTTCGAGTAAGTTCTCCTCTAATATATATTCTATTCTCTATGCCTGCATGTGTGAGCGCCAAGCAGGCTGGAGGAGCTGGAGTTATAAGTTGACGGGCCTGGCCTAAAGCTGAGATTGGTTTAATTTTGAATTCATTCATAATTTTTTGGAATTATTTCTCGAAATTTAACGAAATATCGAAATGACAAAATAGCTCAAAATAACAAAATAGCAGGAAATAACGAAATGCGCAAATATCAAGATTTTCTCCTGAATTTGCACAAAATAGATTTTGCACATCAATTTGAGAAAAAAACATCGAAATTTTGTGCAATTTTTACTCAAAACGTAAGCAAATCTTTGGGCAATTTTTGCATGATTTTCGTGCAAAAAATTTCGACGGAAAACCCTAGTCAGAATCTTAGAAAAGTTGAACCCCTATCCCAGTATTTGAACTTTCCATCCACATTCCACATGGCGTTTAACCTTCCTCCTTCTACCCATGAGATATAAATTCTGTTGAAGCCAGGGAAGTGGTCCTCAGAGAGGGGTCCCATAACCTTTTGTAAGGAATATTACTGGAATCTAACTCTTCCAAACATTAAGTCAACTATTCATAGACAATAGTATTTGAACTGAAACTACTGCTGCCCATGCGGACTGCGGAGGTCCCCTACAATTACATATCAATAAATAATTAATAACTAAAAACCAAATCAATCATTTATTCAGATTCCTCAACTATATATAAAAAATTATATTAACTTATACCAATCTATCCAATTCTATATAAAAAATATGCGCTTGTGTAAGATAGCTTTAACAAATAAGTAATGGGGTATAAAGTCGTCTTTGCTGGTTGGACTGGAAATATAAATGAAGAAAAAAAATATTTTTTTTACTTCAATTAAAACGCACAAAAATAAAAACACAACTCATTTTACAAAATTGATTTTCTTTATAATCCATAGAACAAACAAAAATATTACACACAAAATTTCATTAAGGTTTTTTTATATGTTATGTAAAATTATCTGAATTTGCAAATGCATAAAAAATATCTGAGTTTAAAATTGCATGCCAACAAAAAACGCACACTTTTCATGTTCAGTATCTTTTTTTTGATTTGTTCACTTTTTTGTTGTTGTTATACAGTGAACCCCTTAATAACGAATACATCGAAAGAATTCATCAAATCTCGTATTCTTCACTTTCTGATAATGGAATGTTGCAGATATTTAGTTTTTCTAATTAAATGATTATATGGAACCATGATAAATAGATAAACATAGATAGCTTATGTACGCAAAATCACCAAGAATTGTACAGTCCGCGAACTCATACTTCTAGGGGTCAAAGTGACGTACTTCAATGATAAGCGGGGTGGTTTGGGGTTTTAATGGATTTCATAATAGAGTGTAAAATAACTCCAGGAATTGAACTATTTGAACAACAATATTTCAATGAGCAATATATCATATTGACGAGAACTGAAGAAGGGCATGAGAAGGACTAAACTAACTTAAATTTCTCTCTACAGAACTCATGTACACCTCAAGTACTCAATGACATAAGAACAGCAAATGTTCACAACCGACCTAGTTAATCTACAGAGCGTCCCATATCATATTAGATTATCTCCAATCTTTAACACCAAAATACGCACATAATACTCGAAAAATCTAGCATTTTCTGCCAAAATAAATTTCTGTTAGTCTTATTAAATTTTTCAAAATGATTCATTCTTCTTAAATTTTCTGATTTGTCCCCTAAATCGTAATTTAGACCCATTGACGCGGTCTAATTTGATGTGGGACACCCTGTATATAATAGAAATATCTTTAAAATATCTATGTACATTTATATCTTTCAAGATGAAAAATGTCGTCTTATCTATCTTTATCTTATCTTTATCTATGTATGGAACTCTTTAAATTCATGGCTAATTATTTATTTTCGCAAATAATGAAATTTACGTAATATAAAACTCATTGAAAAATTGTCAAGACGACTTTTGATAAATTCTTCCGATGTATTCGTTATTAAGAGTTTCACTGTATGTAAAGTCAAAAAATGTTTTTGACAGTTATTTTTTGGTTGGTTATATTTATGGCATCGTTATAAATTTTTAGAAGTTATATTTTTTTAACAAAACATCATGAAAATTGGTTAAATGAGAAATCCTCTTTAAATCCAAAATTATTTATAAAATAAAAACACTGGGCACATACATCTGCCCCTTCAGTAAAAGTAAATTCAACCTATATGAAGCATAAAGTCTGACCACGTCAACCTTGTTGCACCGCCTAGTCCTGTCCATAGAGCTAGGTCCCGACAAACCATATTACGTTTCTTACAAAATTTCGTTTTCTGTTACGTTTCTGTACCGTTTCTGTAACGTTACATGAAAGGTAACGTTACATAACCTTTTAGAACCGTATTTGAAACGTTTCTGAATACCAATCCAAATTGTATGTTAATGAACAATTGTATTTGTAGATTATAAATTTCTTATGTAATTAATTCATGCGTCAAAATGTGTAAATTTTAATCTTTTTAAAAAGTTTTTAAACTTTGTTTTTGAATTGTAAAGTTAAGTAATGGATTTAAAAAAAAGAAATTTGAATAAACAGTTGATTTTAGTTTAAATTGTTAGAAGTATCTATATATAATCAAATAAGAAAGATATAAATAGATAGATAGATATATAGTTAATTTAATGTGTTGTTTTTGTAAATCTTCCTCACCCCCACCCCCACCCCCCTCCTCACTGTCTGCAGATACCTGTTTTCGCGCTCGTATATAGATAGATAGATTGTCAGTTTGGCAATGGCATAGTGACAGGACAGGTCCTGGCCGGACCAGTGTGGCTGGCCAGGATGGTGCGCGCGGCTTTTACAGTCAATTTGGCAAGAGCCCGGGCGAGGCGTCCCGCCATAGTGACCAGGCACTGAGTGCAGAGTAACTAGTAACTTAGACTACTTAGTAAGACTTAGTTGTCGGATTCATTTTCACATCATCCAGACAGAACAAACACTAGGCTGAGAGAATATCAGAAATATGAAGACGACGAGTTAAAATATTTTTAAAATTATTCCTGTGAGGTGGGGTAAGCATTACAGTTAAACTATGCGAGTTGTGGAAACATTTAAGTTATAAAATGACACAAATTTGTAATGCAAGGTGTACTAATGTATCTTAATTGTGCAAATATATATCCTCTTGGCTTCAATTGACTTATAGAATGTCGTCTTCTAAATATATTCGAGCCTGGTGTTTGTCCAGTCTGGATTATGTGTTTTGTCCAGCAACGGTTATTATTCACTAGCAGCTTCAATCACAATTTTATCTCAGTTATTCAATCAGATTCAGACAGGAGAAGAAGAACAAGATTAAAAGCAAAGTTTTTTATTATATTAGTCATTTGTTTGCTAAAATGGATCAAACAAAAGTCATATGTAATAATTAATGTAATGTAATGTAATGTAATGTAATAATTAAACAAGCAAATCTACGTTATAAGCTGGATGCAGGAATTGCAGAAGTAATTAGCCAAATATCGCTGAATTTAAATGATGTTAAATATGTTTAGTATTAGTATTTAGTGATTTTTTTATATTTACTGTATATATTTTGGTATGTTTTTATCCTTTTCCCAAATAACTGTGAATACTATCTTTTATACAATATTAAAAAATAGTTTGGACTTTAATCAGTTTGTTTAGTTCAGACTTTATTCTGTTTGTTTAGTTCAGACTTTAATCTGTTTGTTTAGTTCAGACTTTATTCAGTTTGTTTAGTTCAGACTTTATTCTGTTTGTTTAGTTCAGACTTTAATCTGTTTGTTTAGTTTCAACTTTAATCTGTTTGTTTACTTTGGACTTTAAGCTGATTGTTTCAAGTCTACAACATTTGGTTCCAAAGATATAGTGATTAGAAAATTAGAGTTTGTGGCAAAGACTCAATTCCTTTAATATAAAATGCTAGTTATCCATGATACTGTATGATATTTAATAGTGGAGTATTTTCAATGATTTTTTTTATTTACTGTGTATTTTTAATCTTATTCTTTTCTACAGTACATAACATTACACTGTATGTATGTGTTCTCTTAAATATGAAAAACAAAGACATGGTAAGTATACACTGTTCTCTACAGATTTAGGACAAGGATTTAGTCTTCTCTATATTAGTAAGATATATTTAGTGTTCTATATAGAATATTAAGGTAAGTACTAAGTATATACCTATATAAGATTTTTTTTTCAGATTTTTTTTGCATTAGAACATTTTAAAACAAAATTTGAAAGGTTTTTTATTCATATTTTACGTTACTAAAAAGTTAATAGTTCCAATTTTTAAAGATTTTAAAACCTTTCTGGGAAAGGATACTGGAAAACATTTCAGTAACATAAAAAACCGGTTCGTTTTACAAAGCATTTACGTATCAGGAAAACGTATCCATAACGTAACGTTACCTTACATATCCGCCCCTGGAAATAGGTCTTCAACATATATATATTGACATATATATTATCATAGAAACTCCAGTTGCAATTGAAAATCTAGTCATATTTCAGCCTCATATCTGATATAGCTTCAGGGCCAAATGCTAAAAAAGGTAATACTATAAGCACTGTTTTTGACCAATTTTGGGTGATCTAAAACTTTCTTACTGTTCTTATATATAAGATTGTGCTAATCTAGTAAGAACAAACAAGAAAAAAACATCAAGACTTGTTAATGTGCGAGGATAAAAAATCAAATCCCCAGCCTCTGTACCTTACACATAGAGAGGAAAGATTAGAGAGAAGTTTAATGTTGAATTTGTCATTTATGTGAAGCTCTATAGTCTTAGTGGAGATGCCAGCAAATCAAGTCTTCCCTGTACTGTTAGTATTGCTTCTATCAGGATTAGGAAGATCTTTCACTGCTAATTCAAGAGCAAGATTCTCTGTTGATCACAAAGAATCTGGAAGAGTAAATGAGTTCTCTTCAAGAGGTAGTGGTAGCTTAAACAGAGATCTTGTAATTCAAGAAAGAGTTTCATCTCAGAAGCTACAGGCTTTTGATATACAGGGAACCCAAAACAATCAAGATAATATTCGGAAAACCCTTACAAGCTCTGTTGGGTCCAAATACAACCCAACAGTTCTGAAAAATGTTCCAAAAAAGAATTTAAGACCTAATAGATCACCAAAGATGAATGCTGAATTTACACCATCATATGTAGTTTGTTTTTTGGAGCTTATCATGGTTCTGTGCAGCAATGTCTTTGCACACATGGTCCGATGTTACAAGAACTCTGTTCCTCATGACAAAATCAACATCATCATTGTCATCAGTCACTACATGGAAGAACTTTTCAACATTTTAGTAATCTTTCAGGTATGCTTCCCTCATCAATCATTTTTGAAAGTGTCAATTTTGTGCATTTTTCAAATCATTATTTACACGGAGGATTTATGATTTACAGCTACATCATCTCCATATTCCAATGTTCCTTGCAATGTCACTTAACACCATGATGGATGCAGTTAGGGCTGGGCGCGTTAACGGTGGAACGATCGTTCTTTACTAAATATCTGCAACATTCCATTATCAGAAAGTGAAGAACACGACATTTGATGAATTCTTTCGATGTATTCGTTATTAAGGGTTTCACTGTAGGATGGATTCTAACTTCTGATCGAATCTGTTAAGATTATTACTCAATTGAAAACGCGTTGAAAAGTTCAAAGAATTAACATTCTGTGACAAAAACGTATTCCATTTAGATCGTTAAATTGGTAGCTATGAGTACCATGTTTAGTGTGACTGGAGAATGCGTTTATAAGCAGCAGCGTATTAAAACTGACAAGGCTGATTAGATTAAGAAGATTTTTATAATTTTTTTGGAACAAGTAACGAAGACATTTGTACTAAATAAAATTAATTCATAGCTTATTGTTAAGGTTCTTTTAAAAATTCCTAGTTTAAGTTTTACATAAAAGGTAGATATGCAGAGTGGACGCTTGCACACAAATTTTAAACTTAATAAATAAGGAATGTTAGAAAAAAAACCAAGATATCTGTTCCCCGTCGACTTTTTGAAATGATAAAGATTTAAGGCATTTAATAATATTAGAAACTTTAAAATATGTTGAGATATATATACTATTAAGTTTTATTAAATATCGACTGTGATCTAGTAAGATTTCGCTGATACTAAAATGTATTTTTAAACCTGTTTCAGTTTGGAGAATGACAGAACTGGTTCCTGAAGGGTGCAGTACACATTTGTTTCTATAATACTTCTGCGTACACAATGGATAAAAATGAGAAAGTGTACCCTGATGGGTGGCCGTACCCATAGAAAATAGAATATATAGAGTGGAATTAAAAGAATCTCTCGGTATGAATTTTTTAAGTCTCTTTCAGCCTGAAAGGGAGTTCAAAGTGTACAAATCATGTAAATGTTCACAAATTATATGCAGTAGAGTACATTAATACANACCAGGATTGCAACTCCACCACCAGGGTGACCAGTTCTTTTTTTTGATATAACATTGTATGTTTCAGAATCAATCAACATTTCAAGATTAGGAAGAACTCGCTCCCAGGTTTCTGATATTAGAGCAACATCCAAATCAAGCTCATTCAGAATGAGTTTTAAGTTTTTTGCTTTATTGTACAGGCTTCTTGAGTTTATAACAACTGCAGAGGGTGGATATTTTGGTTCATAATCATTGGTTGGTTCATAAGTAGTCTTAAGGTTTTTGTGAAAATCTAACATATCAGAGTCAATACTAGAATTGGAGTCATTTGTGGTAAAACTAGCCGGTTGAGTTACGTCAGGAGACCTAACTGGTCAGAAAATGACTAGGTTGTGTTTGGTCAGGTTAGGTTCGGTTAGGTCGAGATACCTGACTGGTCTCATACTGGTCTTAACCTGACCAATCCGCTTAGGTTGGATTTGGTCGTGATTGGTCGAGTTAAGTCCATGGCGGGGGGGAGTTTCTGCGCAGGTCTTTTCCTGCGCAGCAGGTATTGTTTCTTCAGTCTTACGCCTACCGCTGTACAGTTTTAATACTGTGTATTTTCGTGACATACAAGCGAGAAAGTTTTTTGTTTCTAGATTCTTCTAGTTTTTCTTAAACTTTTTCTTTTTAATTTCTCTCAAAGTTTTTTCTCTCCTGAATTTTTTCTTTCCAAAAATTTTTTATTCTATCAAATAATACAGTCTAATACAGTATATATTTGTGACTTATAAACGAGAAAGAACTAAAACTTTCGTTCTAGTTGTTATAGTTCCTTAACTTTTTCCTTCTTTAACTCTCACGAATTCCTCCTGGAAATTTTTTCCACTACTTCTATCAAACAACTTCTATTACCTGGAACTGGCTGGTCTATTTTCGAATTAGTCTTTTCTTCTAAAATTCTCATGACTCTAACTTGTCAATTTTTTCTATAGTTCTTTTCAATTTTGAACCATTCCAGAGGAATTTTCCGTTCTATGTCCCATATTTTTATCTGCATTACTTTCTCACATTGACAATTTCATCACACTTTTTCTTTTTCAGCGATACCAGTCAATAATGCCTAGAACTAAACAAACAACCCTCCGTGGCCGAGGGTTTGCAACGGGAGACGTTTTAACGCAAAACCAATTGCAGTCTCTCATCACCAATGGACCAGGACCAGGTTCCACCAGTTCGCTAAAAGCCCTCAGCTGGAATGGGAAAATTGTAGGCTCCCTAGTCCTCTGGCTCTCCAATGATAATGCTATGGTCCACAAGGGCCTTTTATCCCTAGCAGGAGATTTCCTACCGGACCCTATCATCCTTCCCGCTAAAAAACTCTGGCCGGACATCCCCGACACCATCTCCATCTCGCTGACTCTCTCATCTCCAGATCAGTTTATCTTTCAAGACTCGCTAGTCTCAGACTATGGGACGGAGGAAGTTATAATCCATCATTTCTTCCGGAACAACCAGGCTTCCAACTCCACCCTCTCCGAGGAACAACTAATAGAACATGGAGTAGGTTCCTTTTGCCTTCGCCTCTTCGTATACCCCTCTAGCAGCACTTGGGTGAGTTTCTCTCTACTTATCTACCCGGAAGCTTTGAGCGAGCTGAAAGACCACGCCCTCTATTCTAACCCTAAGTGGCCGGGCCTACTTCTTGCGGATGGGAAATTTCCCCTGTTCCCTTCCTCCACCATGTTTAAAACTAAATGGGGCTCTCCCATACTCCCTCTTATAGTCCCAGGAGCTCCTCTTGACTCACTACCCTCTCTTCCACCAAACTCTGTTCTACTTGCTCCAATAGCCTCTATACTAAGGACAGCAACGCTACCTGAAACCAAGAGAATGGGCGAAGCCCTACTAGCCAGATGGGCAGAGCTGGACCAGCATGGAGCCGGAGCTCTAGACTCCTCCCTGCCGACCTCGGTCTGGCCGGAGTTCTCTGCTCCCTTCCCTAGCTCAGGTAGTTTTTGTTGCCCTCTTTAGAGGAATTACGTAAATCTTTTCTACTCTAAAATCCCAATTATTTTACTCCCTGACTGGTTCTAAAATATGCTTCTTATTTTTTATTTTTATTTTATTAATTTTTATAGTTCAACTATTTCTCTCTCTGAACTCTGTATCTTGCTTTAAATTGAGTTAAACTATATTTCTTATCTTTGAATGAAACTTTTACCAACATGAGTCAAGTTGGGACTCTCTTCACTTTGAGTCAAGTTGGGACTCGCTCTACAATGAATCAATCTGGGATTCTCTCCTCAATGAGTCAAATTGGGACTCTTCTCAACTATAAGTCAAGTTGGGACTGCCTCAACGAGTCAAATTGGGACTCGATGAGTCAATTTGGGACTCTTTCCAACTATAAGTCAAGTGGGGACTACTTCAATGAGTCAAGTTGGGACTCTTTGCACCATAAGTCAAATTGGGACTCTTGCCATCATAAACTTCAACATATTACTACTACCTAAACATAAGTCAACTTGGAGACTTACCAACATGAGTCAAATTGGGACTCCTTCCACCACTAGGGAACTGGACCCCTTCCACCACGAATTCAAATTGGGACAAATTTGAACCAAGAGCCCAGGAAACTCTAACACTCAGTGAAATAATTTTAAACTGTAAAAATTATTGAGGGAATTGACAAACTTTTTTCTTTGAATCAGAGCGGGGGAAAAATTAATTTTTTAAAACTATAATCAATTTAAACTTCACCCTTCAACATTCTTTATTATTAAGGTCTTAAATTTTCAGGGACCATTCCAAAGGTGAAAAGAGGCTTTAAATACGGGACAAAAGGTCTTTACTCAGAGGATTCACTGGATTTTCTAGAACTGCCTTCTTCCATGAGAAAAGCACTTTCGGAAACTTTAAACCATTCTCTAGCGGCGGGGACATGGAGTACCTACAGAACAGTAGGAAACATGCTAGAAAGATGCCAAACCCATGCTGGGACAAGTTTTGAATTCCCACTTTCAACCAGGTCTATAATAATTTTTGTACACTGGCTATTCGAGGTGAGGAAGGTAACATCAAGTACAGTCAACACTTACCTGTCGGGCCTCCGCTACATTCATTTATTAAAGGGGGTGGATATTCCTGCGCTACGACCAGCCCTGGTAGAGCAGCTCATTAAAGGGAAACACAACCAGGAGAACATTGAGAGGATACAAAGCTCAAAACCAGTTAGAGCCCCTATAACTCTGAACTCTATGAAACTACTTAAAATAGAAATAAAGAACTGGAACGAGAGCAGAGCTGACAAAGCTATGGTATGGGCTACATGCACTATTGCCTTCGCAGGGTGTCTCAGGATACATGAAATACTATGTAGAGAAAAGTCACATTTTGATCCAGAGTTTACTCTACTTGAATGTGACATGAAACTGAACAAGATAAGACACCAGGGATCAGATATAAAAATAATCCAGTTAAAGCTAAAATCACCAAAAGAAGATAGAATTGGAAAGGGGAAAATCATCGATATCTACGAGAGTAAAGGCCAGATATGCCCTGTACGAGCTCTAGAGAGATGGCTCATGCTTAAACAACATGCTGCGGATGACCTGCCAGCCTTCAGATGGGAGAGAGGCACCTGCTTTACAGGGAAAGACTTGAATAAGCTGCTAAAGAATTTCCTAGGGAAACACTTGGACTATGATGAAACCAAAATCTCCTCACACAGCTTCAGGGCGGGGATGGCAACCCTGCTGGGCACTCTAGGATTTGGAGATGAGGAAATTATGGCCATGGGAAGGTGGTCAAGTGATGCTTACCTCAACTACCTAAAACAACCTAGAACAAGGAGAATCGAGATAGCAAGAAGGGTCGCTATGTCCTTAAAATACAGGCAGTTGAAGACCAGCTCCCTCTGTGTAGGTTCCCTTGAAGAATTCCCCTATTTGATGAAACTGATTTGATTCATAATATTTAGTTTGTATAAGTGAAACGATGAGAAAATGCAAAATATAAAAATGTCCCCTATTTGATGAAACTGATCTGATTCATAATATTTAGTTTGTATAAGTATCGTTCGATTTAAAGTTTGTATTTTTGTATCTTTTGTATATAAATATATTGTAAGAAAAACCGACTCGTTGAATATTTGAGAAACTCAGTGCATTGCTTTATTGATTTTGATTCATATACAATAATAGTATTAACAAAATTTGTCTATTATAACATCATTGTTTCATGTTCTGACTTAATACAATCCTACAGCTACTTAGAACTAACCTGTAATTTTTTCAGAGCCTGAAGAACCGATAGCGGAAGATAACGACGACATTAGGAGCGTCACTGGTACAATATCTGAGGTGGAGGGAGACATAGAGGAGTTGGCCAGCACAGTGCGAATGGAGCTCGGCGCAGGACCCTCTCGCCAAAACCTGGAACCATGTACTACGCCGATTGTTGCAACTAGAGCAGTGAGAACAGCGGGATCATATCCAGAGCCGAGGCGAACAACCCATAAACCCGGAAAGAAAAGGACTGTTTCAAGACCGGGAGAAAAAGAGGTAAACAAACCTAGAATTCACTAAATTGCCTAAATGTTTGATTAACTAAAGATTTAATTCTGAACTCGTTTACAGTAAGTCATCTAATATACTATGAAATTTATAGATTAAATTAATTAATGAATTACCTGGCTCAGCCTAAATTGGGAATTTGGAAAATTTGAGAGGGGTTTTTTTCTTATCTAACACTAGTCTGATAAAAATAATTGAGCAGCCAGTTTTAAGCTGAGATCACTGCATAACAGTTTGAAATTAATGAATTATCAGTCTTAACGCTACAGTTTAGAATTGATGGTTTAACCTTATATTATTTAGGTCACAAAAAAGAAGAAATCTAGACCAGTTGACATCGAAATAGATGAGTCCTCCGGAGAAGAACAAGTTGAAGAAGGAGTAAACTGGCTTTGGCTCGAAGAGGTTTGGCCGAGGGACCAGAGACCAACACTACTTAGGGACCGCGCTATAGTGAACTTGAAGTCCATTCAAGATCTGAATTTAATGCACGACATGTACATTAAACAGCAACGAGCGGAAAACTCTAAAATGGCCATGCTGAAGAAGGATGAATTGCCACCAAGAGTGAAGTTTGGCGAAGGAAAGGACGACGGCCAAGAAAGACTCCACCCTGCACGCTGGCTTAGGCTACCTTTTGTGGACCCTAAGAGGTACTATGATCAGGTGCCTGTGAAACATGATCATAAATACAAAAACTTAGCACTGGAGTTCGGGGGGTGCAGCAATAACATTGCTGACCGAACCATACACATGCTACATGATAGAAGAAATAGTGTTGAAATTAAACATTTCATGACCGAGAACAGCTCGGTGACCAGTAAACCTATGAAGGAGATAAGGAGGAAGGAGGACGAGGAGCTGGTAACTCTATCAGACTACAACCATGGTCCGAACCTCAGTCAGTGAGACAGGTAAAGAAATTAATGAGTTTGGAGGGGAAATGTTAACAACAACTCAAACCTGCTGCACTTGATTTACAACTCTATTTATTTAGGTACAGGAGCTGCCATAGAGAACTACCGCTCTCTCCTACACTTGCTTTGGCCCATGGACCAGACGGGGGACATTATAGGCAGACTACTTCTGAGATATTGGCACATTTCTGCAACAAATGACCCAAAACTCAAAGTAGCGGTCATCTGTGCTTTCTTCAATGCAGTCCAGAGGCTGAACAGTAAGAGAGCTGCAAACAAGTCTGCCGTTCTAAGCTTTGAAGAGCAGGAGAAAGTGCTGAAGGAAACGCTCTCTGCACATGGACTACGCTCTGAGGTCCCTTATGATGGTGCAGCCCGAAGTTTCGACAGACCAGGCTACCAGGCTCCCGTTCCACAGGGCCTACGCCAGCAGAAGCCTCAGAACAGCTTGAGGGGGAAGTCTGCGACGGTGAACGGTCTGAGAACCTGTTATGATTATAACAACGGGAAGTGTTCAAGGAAGACAACTCCGACTGGTTGCGAGAATCCCAAGGGGGAGAAATTCGCGCATAACTGTAATGTATACCTGAAGGACAAGAACTCGGCGTGCCATGGGAAACACCCCAGGTCGGAGCATAAATAGACGTTAGTCAACTCCCACAGACCCTGCCAGTCAACATGAGCCAACGGGGAAATATATATTTTGCGTCAATAAACTAATTTTATGAGACTTTTCTGTTGATTTAATATTTTTTCTCCGATACATCACATGAGCAAGTTTGGTCAATTGATCTATGTATATATATGAATATATGTTTTAAATACTTGCAACGAACACGTTTGGTGATTTTCGACAATAGTCAAATAGACTACTGCAGAGTGTTTTATCAAGGGGACAGAATTTCTGGTCTAAAAAAATCTTTTCAAATGATTTGATGTAGAGCATTCGTCACGAGCTTGGAAATTGCAAAGAATAATGACTCCTGGAAAGAAGTGTTTATAGAAAGTTTTAAGCAATTAATTTGAGAGAGCTAATAAGAAATTTCTTTTTATAACTAAATGGAGTACAGGGATAATCAAAGAACGATGGAATGGGAAGACGACTTTACATCAATAATTGATTTTAAAAGTCATAACTTTAGCTAATAAATAAAATGTAGCATGTATCATATGATAGGTTAAGCTCATTTCTGGGCCGAGCGCTGCGGCTAGGACAGGCTAGGGGGCTGAGCGCTGCGGCCAAAAAGCGCATGCGTAGTTCACATTAAGATCTCTACTTTGCGCAATGCCGCCAATTTAAAAATAATAAGGTCGAGCATTTTTTATCAACATTTGTCAAAAACATGGAGGAATTAGTTATCATCTGCTTAATTTAATCAATACAAAATAAGTGCTCAGGGTTAAGTGAAAAAAATTTTAAAACAGTTTGAACAAAAGATTTGTTTTAACGTATAAGCAATATCGTATAATTTTGAATAATATCGTTCAATATGATATCATTTTTTGATATATTGCATGTTGTCAATCTTTTTACATATTTCTAATAAGGTTTATAAGAAGATATATGGACAAGGATTGACATCTAAGTGTCATTGAGTATATACTCGATTTGTGTGAACTCAGATAGTCTCAAAATCGCATGAGAACGGACCCGATAAATTTCCGGAACATGTTTCGGTCTTTCCACAGTTGTATGATATCGGTCTGCAATACGTGTGCAATTTGGGCTCCCCCCCCCCCCCCC